>NC_134409.1:114462398-114592398 GCF_038048845.1 Mixophyes fleayi
GTGGTGACAGTGTGCTTCTATATCTATCTATATTCTCGTGTGTGTGTGTGTGTATATATAGTGGTGACAGTGTGCTTCTATATCTATCTATATTCTCGTGTGTGTGTATATATAGTGGTGACAGTGTGCTTCTATATCTATCTATATTCTCGTGTGTGTATATATAGTGGTGACAGTGTGCTTCTATATCTATCTATATTATAGTGTGCATATATAGTGGTGACAGTGTCTCTCTATATTCCAGCGTATATATAGTGGCGACAGTGTCTCTCTATATTCCAGTGTATATATAGTGGTGACAGGGTGCTTCTATTTCTCTCTAATAATATGCAAAAGGTGTCAGTCCTCAGACTCCCAGATGTAGTTAGTTCTTTTCTAATATGGGTTTTTTTGGTGACAAGGTCACTATAGCTATGTATCTATTATTAATGCTGACAGTGTATTATGAATTATATAACTTTTTTTTTTATCTGAGCTTCAATTTTTGTGTTGCATAGTTAAGGAACTTTGCAAAAGATACAGGTCCAAGTTTAACCATTTATACATTCTGATTATGGTGATTTAGTGAAAGGCAAACAAATACCCCAACATGGCAGGTGCCAGTTTAGATTCACAGGAGGGAAAAATTCATCTCATAGTCCACCCCCAAAATGTCATCCCATATTCAACATGTGGTGTAACTGGTGACTGGTTTAACTTTGTCAATGTAATTAATTTCTTTTGTGGAGGATAAAAACATTGTTCTGTGTTACTTCTGTTTAGGACAAGTATTGGATGGCCAGAGGAGATCTCCATGGAGACTTTCCATTATCACAGACTTGTTTTGGGGCTTTACGGACTTTGTTGTTATGTTGTAAGTATCAATACTCATTTATGCATATAAATGTTTACGTCTAGTACATGCATCTTCCTCTTTGGAAGTTCCTTCCACCTGTAGGAAGGGTGGGGTTACCAATCGCCATCATAAGTATTGTCACTAAAACCTGAGTAACAGTGGAGTCCTTACCCTGATGGAGCATAGCCACCCCCATCCTTACAGGAGCTGGGCTCATTGACACTGCTTCTCTGACATGCTTTCCGCCACTTGAACGTTCTTCACTCTCCCAGAGTTCCAGTGAATCCTGAGTATTGATGGGGTACTTGGGAGGTATTTGCAATGGGGTAAGTTCTATAGGTGAACATCAATAGATAAATCTTCGAGATCTTGCACATCACAATGAGTATTTCTTTAATAGTAAGCTGACAAAGTGTCCCATTTCCATTGCAAAAAGCAAATATTAGTTTGTAGTGAATAAACCACTGCTAAGATGTTTCATAAAATTCAAATAGAAAAGTAGGAGATCTCCCTTTCATTGCTAAATGTTTGAATTCACCAGCTGGTATAGAACTTTTTTCATAGGTGACTGCAAGCCAGTCACATAGATTTCAAATGTTTTATTATTGAGTTCACAGTCCTTCCTCTCCTTCACCATTTCAGAGTGACACAACATGGAGTCTCTACTCCCTCAATCAGCTCTTTTAGATATGTATTCTGCTTTGAGGATGTTTTTTAGCGGGTTTACTTTTGTTTTATGCCACTAATTTTCTATTTATCTATCTAGAATATGTCTAAATTGTCTTTTTTGAGGAAAGTTTTACGACCCCAATATTGCAATACCATTGATTTATATTATACAATCGGGGTCTTCTTTGTGAATAGAACTGTTTCTGGTATCTCCTATGGATGACTGTATGGGTCCCGATTATTTGTTAAGCTGATCTGTTGCTATTGGCCATGTGATAAGTCAGCTGGTAACCACGAGAGTGACATCTCTTGTATTCTGAGACCTGCAGTCATATCAGTTTGTTGCTAAGGGGTAACATACATTATGTACATATGTTTTTCCAAGTGCAAGAACAGACTTTTTTTTTGATAGTGTTATCTTGTGGCGTTTATAAAACCCCTAGATATGTGGATCACACAATAGAACTCGCTAGCACATTGTAGCTTGTGTGACAGTAGACTGTAGAATAAAGCGGACCTTACTTAAACTTGCACAACATAAAGGGACAAACAGCATATGTGGACAGCTTGTGTCCATGTATCTTGCACTTACAGTCACTTGTGCTTGGATGAGGGGCAGTAACGTAGCAGTATGCAGATGCAAGTTAATAGAGCCCATGTGAGATTTGTCTTATTTTGAATTGCACTGTTTTTGAAATATATGTGCATTTTACACCCACATAAACCGGCTTCAGGTCTAGGAGTTGATTTTTGCTCATTTCTTTACAAGTAGCTGCATCATATTACCCCTTGCCCCACCCCCAGGCACAAACCCTTGACTTGATATTGGTCTGACCAAAAAATTGGAAGAAATCGTGCCCACCATCTTTATCCACACTTAAAATCAATTTGGCATAATACGTTTACGGAAGTATGGGATCCTTGGCTGTCTGCAGAGAACCTGGCATCCAGACTCTCGTTGAGTTCTGTGACGGCACTTCCCTTATATACCCTGCACCTAGTGACACCTTCTTAAGTCCGCTACTCTGAGTTGTAGGATGCTGCTCTCCTCTCCCTGTTAGTCCTGTACTGTCACCCCCCCCCACACATACACGCACATTTAACTTCCATCCCCTCTACTCCCTAATTCTCTTTTTAGCCCTGAAAATGTTGTCATACTTTTGCTTATCTTGGTTCACTGCTGATGCTCTTTGTTATGCCTTTCCATGTTTGAATTGGTTCTACTTTACCTCGATTTTGATGTTTTCTGTTTTATTGTTCAATTACACTGTTACATGGACTTGTAATCCTCTTCGCCAACCAAAATAAAGAATTCTAGCAAAATATGGGGGCATCATTTCTAAATCAAACCATTGTGTTCAAGTGTGTGTCAGGTAACAAAGGACAGTAAATGTTTTTCACACATCACCTCAGCATCCATCCCCATTAATTTCTCTCTCCTGCTCCCAGCTCACTATAGAGAGATGTGTTTGCTCCCCTGCACCTGCATGCTTTCCCCCCCCCCTCTACCTCTCCCAGTCGCTGCTAGCTTCACCCCCCCCCCCCTCTACCTCTCCCAGTCGCTGCTGTTCCCCCCCCCCCCCCCCCTTCCGCCCCCACACCTCTATAACCCTCTACATCAGCTGCACTTGCTGGCCCCTTTGATTAGCTCTGAGAGCGTGGCCAGCAGTGTTATATCCAGGGAAATTGTCCAATATAGCTGGTAGCTGAAAGAGAGCTGCAGAGATGTATGAAATTTAAAAAACAAAATGTGTACAATTTAGAATATTTTGCTACTCTGTTCACATTTATACAGGAAACAAACGCTGTTTAAAATACAAAGAACCGAGAAGAGATAAGCCCTTTTAAAGATAGTTTATTTTTTATATGGATTTGGTTTCTGCCACAGATTAACTTGAAGTTATTTTCCAAAATGACAAACGGCAGTACAGGAAAGGACCAGATAAAGTGTTAGAGTAAAACTCCTATAAATGACCTAGCAGCATCAACATCAGCAACTCTACAGCTGGTTTCATTATTATTTTCTGACAGATGTTTGTTTTGTTTGCAGCTTTCAGAGTATGATTCAGCCTGATGTATCAAGACGGGGAAATGCAAACTCTTTATCCAGCTCACGATTTTCAGACAGGAGAGGGTATTGTTTTATTTGTCTTTATGTCAATATTGGTGGTGTAACAGGTGCTGAATATGTAACAATAACATAAGTGTGTAGCATCAAATCAGTGGACTTATATGGAATACAAGTTAACCCGTGCATGATACTCATGCATTCTAGTCAAATCAAGCTACTTAAGCTCTTAAAAAGGTTCTTGTCATACATTTGGGGCTAGCCCAGGCCTCTCAGGGGAAGAGCGTTACTTCCCGATGCAAGCGCCCTTTTTAACGTGGTTTTGTCCACGTCACCACCTCATCATTCTTCTCCATCACCTCATCCTTCATCTTCATCGCCACATCTATCCAGACACAGGGATCTCTCTCAGCGGTCCTGAGTATCACACTCCTCTCGCTCTGTCACCCCCCCAACCACTCCCCACTGTCACCCCCGGCAACCACCAACCACTCCCAACTGTCACTTCTTCAAGATATATATATATATATATATATTTTTAAAAATCTTTATAAACACTTTTAACAATTAACTAATTAAAAACATCTTACTATACCAAATTTCAGCCCTTTCTGAGTTCTTTTTTTTCCACACACACTAAGAATTTAGTAGGTCAGTGTATAACTCCGCCCAGCAGGTGGCGCTGCAGATTGTTGTTTTTTTTTACACAGACTAACACACACCATTAGGCTTATATATATTAGATTTTAGAAGCAGCTGTTGTCTGCACACATGAAGCAGCCAATTTGTGGTTAGAGAATATACCCCAGTAACCTTAGTTTTCATTAGGAACCGGTGAACTTTGTGTCCTTATGCCCTAAGGATTGCGCTGGTTTCTAGTGAAGAGAGATACTACATTCTTATGGTTTTTGCTCATCACAAAAAAACGTTGCTTCCAAAGTGTGTAGTGTGCACTTTAAGTATTGCTTTGTAAGACAGTTTCTGTATTGTAATATGGCTGTTCCTTTAACTTAAGCTGGGTACACACTACACTGATTATTGGGCCAATCAGGCGACTGATTGGCCAGATATCTGTGAGGTGTGTATACTTACCCAATGATCCAAAGTCGTCCCAAATGCCGCTCATCGCTTCATCTGGTTGGTCGTACTGTTTTGATTTTTGTCGTTCAGCAGCTAGTGAACTGTCAGCAGCTGCTGACAGTTCAGTGTAAATTTGCACTATCTGCATCCTGAGTGAAGGAGAACTGAGATAGTGATCAAGCACACGGTCAGCATTACAGATAGTGAGAAATGCCAGCTGTTTCATTCATTCATTCTGCAGCATAAGTCATTGATGTGCGCTTCACTAGGTTTAGCTAAATAAACAGAGTAGTCTTTAAGGGCAGAGCTGACACTGCAGGACATTTGCATGCTTCAGTTCCTCGCCATAACATCTTCCAGGCTGAGGATGACAGGCTGCAAATCTAAAGGTAAATCGTGTGTAGTGTGTACACATGAATCGGCATGCTGATCGTGACTTTTTTTTTTTTGTCTGTCGTTAATAAATCTCTAATCGTTAGCATTTCATGTAGTGTGTACTCAGCTTTAGATCTATCCATCTTGTTAACTTTCTCCCTCCTATAATAATGACCTATCATTCATGTTTAAAGGGAACTATCCTCTAACAGGTTTCTTTTTATGTGGCTTCTTATTAGGAAGAAAGAAAAAAATAAACAAAAAAAAACCAAAACTTTTCAATGTTTTGTTTTCTGTTTTTTGTTGTTTGTTTGTTTTTTTTCCCCCTCCCTCTCAAAAATACATTTTAATATTCACTGCTGGATCACTCTTGAAAAGCAAGCTATTGGACCTATTGACTTATGTCAGTAGATGCAAGTCCACCGATTTGATATTGTAACTGTCCATTCCCTCATGTCGCCACTGCACAGAGCAGCAACGGAAACCTGTTTGTAAAATGACGTTATTACATCATCTTGTTATATTTGTCGTCTTGTCTCTGCGAATCAGGCCATGACTTTGTTGTTTACTTTGCAGTCCACCGGGGAATCCACCTCGTAGAATGGGACGAATAAATCATGGTTCCGGCCCCAGCCCCCCACCAATGGCTGGAGGTGGATGAGGAAGGTATAGTGCCTTAATGCAGTGATGTGACTTGTATATGTATCGCTGAACAAACACTCAAATAATCTGTATGGTTCCCAAACACATCTGTACAAACCTTGCCACAGATATTTGTATTGGTGTATACTTTTGAGATGTGTTTTACTTTTGGGCTTGCCTGATGTCTATCATTTCTATGTACTCCATAAATCACATGACTTTTTCAAAGAATTCCATATTGGAATGCAGAACTTTCATTGATGGCTAAGATGTCAGGTTCACATTCTGCAGGCAGCATATACCGATGATATATGTAAACATATGTTTATATTGATTTCTTAATATAGTTACCAATACCAAGAATGAGCCTAACATTTATTTCAAATACTGTATTAAGTTCTATAAACTGGTCTGGACAAGGTAACTCTTCATAGTAAGTTTACTATTAGGATATGTCTGTAGCTAGTATATTGCCCCCAAAGCCCTTTTATGACTGTTTGCCTCCATGGAATAGAGAAACACATCATCATCATCATCAATTTATATAGCGCCACAAATTCTGCTGTGCTGAACAGAGAACTCACTCACATCAGTCCCTGCTCCATTGGAACTTACAGTCTAAATTTCCTAACATACATACACACACAGAGAGACTAAGGTCGATTTGATAGCTGCCAATTAACCTACTAGTATGTACACCCATGGGTTCTTCAGTTTGTGATGTTGCAAGAGTTTTAGATACAAGAAATAATTGATGTTAGATGTTGTGCAAGTAATTCTTTTTATGTTGCAGGTAAACGCCTGTTCAGGAAAGCAGGCAATAGGAGAGGAACAAGCGCCAGTTGAAGGAGAAGGAGAGAGCGCACTCTACTGGTCATGTTTTTCTCCATTAGTGCAATGCTCTGCAGCCATGCAGACGTATGATGTTGTGCCGGAAACTCCTTGTCCAGGATCCGGCACCAACTGATTTAGCATATGTAAAACTGTAAATGTCCTTCTTTTGTAGTATGTCTTCTTTGAATGTCCTATCGAACATCGGTGGAATATAAGCATAATGTATTCTTGATGGTGACACTGCAATCTGTCAACAGCAGGTCCCCGATTTGCATGTCATTTCAATATTTTTACAGGCAACTGCTCTTTGTATTTGCTTTTCCAGAAACATAAAACCGATTCGCCAACAGAGACTGTTTTAGTAATGAGCTGTCACTTTTCTGGAAGTATACCGGTTATGTATAAGTGATTTCTGCTCATGTTTTGTACGTGATTTTGCTAGAGATTAAAATCAAAACATGCATCATATATTTATATTAATGTACATATTTTATTCTGAAACATCTCGCATTACTTCATCCCATGCCAGATACATGAAAAGCTGTGTTAGTATTTTTTTTGCAATGTTTTCAGCTCTTGTATTTGAACATATCCTGCTTTTCCTTTGTAATCACACAAAGTAGGTTCCTGTCACATGTTCATAACATTTTTTTAATCTGTAAATAAAGGAATATTTGTGAAACAGTGAGTGTTGCTTTTAATTAGGTAATTTTAACAGACGGTGGTGTTTTTCCCTAAGGAATAGTGTAATAGTAGGAAAATGGAAGAGTTGTTGGGATGCGTTCATCAAACAATCCCAGAACACCGTTTTAAATGTAGAGGAAGAGATATAGTCATTGGGTGATTGTCAGCACTTACTCCCATATCCAGGGATCCAAGGAAGAAAGTGTTAGTAGGAACGAAGCACTTGGTGAATCTTGGAGACATTGAGTGTCTTGGATGGAAGATCATTTTACGGTATGAAGTACAGAACATTCAAGCTTAAACAAGTTATGGGACCCGAATTGGCGTTTTGGCAGCTTTAGTGCTTGCACGGCACATTCATGAAATAGCCAAGGATGTAAATGAGACCAATTTTCTAAAGTGACCCTGGTGGATGGAGACATTTTAGTCATTTGGGTGAAGACAGAGTAATGTGGGACTTGTGCACTGCAGACGTATTGTAAGTGTGCAAGCTGATGGTGAAACATATTTCTAGCTTATTATAAAGCCAGTAGTCTGGCTATAGTACTTCCAAATGTAGCTTGTTCGCTTGGTAAGCCCTCCTGACCAGTGACTATACACTGGTGTTGCAACTGCATTTTGTAACCATCGGTTTCATCTATGTTACTGTGTTTTTATTCCTTTCCTATTACAATTATTAGTTTATAAAGTGACATACTGGCACACCTTGTTCAGTGAAGTCACAGAGGAGGGGAATTTGGGCAGTGGAAATTCTTTTTTTTTTTTTTTTCTTTTGTTATCCATGAAATTATATTGCAAATTGTCAAATTTGGGAGTGATCAGCCTGCTAATGAGAAGCAGCTTAATTCTAGCCCCCCCCAGCCCTCAGATTTCACCAGAGATTGTAAGTCTAGTTCTGCATTTTCCATGTTTATTTCTTCTTGATTTTTGGATTTAATTTTTTTTTTTTTTTTTTACTATTTATTTTGAAAAATAGCAAACAAGAGCACAAAAGAATCAACAATTAGTACATTTGCAGGGCAAGAAACAAAAACAAAGAACAGTACATGTCATGGGCATATATCATTGAAACTGAGAATATTTGAGTAGCAAATATACAAAATAGCCAAAGTTTGTCAATAAACAGACAGGTAAGTATACAATTGTTACCCAGAAAGCTCAAGAAGCTATAACATTTTATAACAATATAATGTGGGGGGGGGGAGGGGGAGGGAGGACACTGGTCGCCACCGAGACTGAGAGAAAAAGAGAACACTCTTCCCGCTTTCCATACAATTCCTTACTCTTATTTTTCCTTTCCTAAGAAGAGAAACAGATAAATAAAAGAGGGGCAATAAAAGCTTCAGAGGAGATTATTACTTAAATTCTCTGGAAAGGGAAACAGCATTGAGAATCAAGAGTCAGGCCACCTATGAGGAAGGAGTTGGTACAAGAGGTATGGGGTTTATAGATAAAGCCACGGAGCCCAAATCTGGTGGAATTTTTTGTATGTATTTTTATAACCGTTTTATGATCAATAACCGTTGCAACTATTATCATATTAAATCCCACTGTCTTTGTGTTATAAATCCGTGTTACTTCTTGGTCAGTTTCCACTGACTGCTTCTCTTTAGTAGAGTCCTATGAACTGCATACTGAAACGATTTTTTTTTTTTTTTTCCTGACGTTCCTTCATTTCAGGTGGTACAGCACCCACAAATTTCTTTTTTTTTTTTTTCTTTTTTGTTCAACACTTTAAAATGGCGACGGAAGGGGGGTGTGAGACCCAATAAGAAGCTGCAATGCCAGTGATTAATTTCTTATTGGTCCATGCAGTCACACATACAGCCCATGAGTTTTGACTGGAACTGTGACATGAAGCTCTGGGCCTTAGGTGACGGGCACCCTGGGTAACGTGACTGGGAGTGACACCTGAAAGGATCTAAGTGTCATAGTCTGGTCTGTTATAACACGTAATGTATGCAATTTGGTTTACGGTCTGTTTTGATTGCAGTTTATAATACAGGCAGTATCTAAAGACTTCCTGAGAGTTTCAGCTCCTACACTAAATGCTTGTGATGGCAGTGTTTTGTTTTCATTATAGTGTTAGAGAGATTTGTTGGGGTTTTTGTCATATTTACAGACTGGGTGGTTTTCTTTTGACTAACCCTTTCTTACCCACATGTCATGTGCTGGTGACTTTTGTGACTATTCTTTTCTAAACACCAATGGCTAGATTTACTAAGCTGTGGGTTTGAAAAAGTGGGGATGTTGCCTATAGCAACCAATCAGATTCTAGCTGTCATTTTGTAGAAAGCACTATATAAATGAAAGCTAGAATCTGATTGGTTGCTATAGGCAACATCCCCACTTTTCCAAACCCGCAGCTTAGTAAATCTACCCCAAGTCATTTTAGGGCATTTATGAAAAGCTGTGCAAAATATGCCAGTAAGGCTGGGTGTGCAGAAAGTTTCTATGCTTCTGTCGAATGGAGTGGGGCTAAAATTCAAAGGGGGAGTAGATTGAAGGCGGGACTTGAGTCAAGTAGTACTTGAGAACTGGGGCTAATTTGCAGACATTAACTTCCTCCAGCAATAGGACAAACCTATCTTTCCTCACCAGGTCAATTTTTCTTCTACTATCCCTTTCATCAGGACTCAATATATCTCGCCCTGCTCTTTTTAACTAGGGCCCCAGCCTCTCTCAGGTTGAAACCCCCAGCATAAAGGTGACTTGTAATTCCCCGGTGGAGCCTTGTGACCAGGTACATGGTGCAGATGCAGAACTATATGACATAAGGTAAAAGGCATAGTAAGTCATTACTTACTGTAAAAGAACTAGTGGACACCAGTGTATTCATTTAAGATGTTCATATCCAAAACCAACCAGTGACTCACGCTGCCACTGCAGTGTACACCCCTTATTTAAATCCTGTACAGTAGATCTGTTTTTGAATCATTTTTGTATAACTTGTGACAGCTTTCTAACATACTCCAAACTACATGGGGATGTTGCTGCCTAATCCACATTTGTGATTTTACTGCTTGTGGCTGGATCCCCCTCAATTTCTTCCGTGCCACATGTGTTTGAAGATAGCTGCCGCAGCATCAGATCAGTTAATGCCTGATGCTGCGGCGCCAAATATGGAAACCCCAACACTAGGTGCCGGAGGATGTCTATTAATTTAAATGTATGTTAATGTATGGGCACTGTGGAGCAAGTTAGTAACTGCTGAACGGCGTTGAAAGGGTTTAGTCCCATTGTCCTGTCAATGTATTTATTTTAATTTTGTTCACGTATTGATTTATGACTTAGTGGGGCATATTCAATTAGGGTTCCGGTTCGCGGGATCGCGCCGGAACGGGCCGCAAATTTAATCCACGTTACCGCAATAACGTGGATTTTCGTTCGCAGCCCATATGGTTGCGTACGAAAATCCACGTTATTGCGGTACCGTAATACCGGCAATAAAGCGCACTTTTTGCTGTAACGCGCGTTACTGCGAACCGGAACCCTTATTGAATATGCCCCACTATGTCATTTTTGAGGCTACTTTGTTCTGTAACTTTTCTAAAGAAAGGAAATCCCAAGCTAAGTAAGCCTTTCCTTTTGTGAGTGACCAACACATCCTTTTTTTTTTTTTTAGCCTGAATGCACAGCAGGGGGTTGTATCCTGTGTGTTAGAGATCTAGGAAATGTATCTGAATAATGAAACGGAAAGTAATTTGGGAAATAACAGATTGATGTAAATTTTGTTTAAATTACGATAAATCTAAGTTTAGAGACTATATTGCACCCTGATGCTAAATGATATCTCAGACTTGGTGATGCAGGGGGGGGGGGGGGGGGGGGCGCAGAGAAGCTGAATTACCCCCCTACCAGCATTTGGGTCAGAAACTGTATAAAAATAGCTGCATTTTAACATGTATTGCATCTGTACTTCTGGATGGCCAATAGTACCTGTAACTAGTGTGTAGTGGTCTTTATAAAGACTCTTGAGCTCTCAAGATTCTGCCTGGTGCCTATTGCCTACTGTATCCTGTGACCAACTGATAAGAGCTTACACTTTAATCTGTTCCCTGGCTGTCCTGTGTTGAACCCATTATCTCTATGTCAATGCTCTACCTGCTACCCAGCAGTCCTGATCCATAGTAAGCGGTCAGGAGGTACCAGCCACCCCACAGCAAAGAGGCGCTGAAGCAGCTCTACCAGTTACCCAGAAGTAAACAGTTCAAGGTGCTGTTGAAGGAGCCTGGTAGTGGCAGCCCTATCCTCCCAACTACTGGCATTCGCAGTCTGTGAGTGTCTTGTGGCAGATGACACCAGTAGGAGTGGTCAGTGACAGTCAGTTACTCACACTATTCATATAATTGTCTATTAGGAAGATTAAAAATCCTAATTGAGGAAGGTATACAAATATTGCATGAGCTGCATGGAAAACTATACGTTGGGTTTCCCTGTACCCCCCCTGTCCCCATTCCACCGGTTTCACTGTGGCGGCGGAATGGTCTGTGACTGAGGTTAGAGTATCTGCAGAGAAATCGGAATGAATAAGTTGCACTCTTATTTCATGTCAGATTGTCCCTGTATCACAGAGCTTTTTCTCTTGATCGCAGTTTAATCTCATAGGACTAAGTTTTGCTGCCTCTGCCTGCGAGCAACCTTGTTCTCAAAAAAGGACAGGTAGACAGAGCACAGACAGTGGGCCAGGGATTAGTGGTGTGCTGCAGAGGGAAGAAATGTGTTACAGGGGTGAGAGGGCAATGTGTTTCAGGGAAGGGGCATAGCACACCCCTAAGTGACATAGTCTTGCTCCTATGTGGCATGGCCACACCCCCATCCTCTGGCATGGCGCCACCCCACGGTGGTACACAAGCTTCTATCACATTTCCCCAAAGTTTTGCGGTATGGCATAACTGCAGAGAGGGTCATTCCTCTTCTCCTCTAGTAAGTTCTGTTTATTTTACATGTTCAAGCAAGTAAACATTTTATTGCAGCCCCTTCAAATAGGTATGTTCTCACAATTCACAACAAAAAAAGGTTGTGCATCCCTGTATTAGTGCAAGAAGTGTATTTATTCTTAAGGTTGCTTCATACAGATCTTCATTGATACCATTACTTTTGACAGTAGTTAAATAATCCAAATTTAAAAAAAGTTATGCACTTTAGATTCATAAGATTCATACAGCGCAAAACAAGAGCCGTGAGAGATGTCAAACAACTAATAAAAAGTGGATATATAATGAAGGAGCAGATTGCTGATAACAATTAAAATCCGTATTTAATAAATATAATAACAAAAAGAATTGTACATAAATTACATCCAAACATATCATGCGTTAAGAACAATTGGATGTAAGTAGACATGGAATCATACAAATGCCAATTAAGGGGCAATTATTGATCAATTGATTGGTCACGTATTGCACATCTTGGCAATATAGAATGTACAATCCGCTATTAATGTGAAAATCAATAAATATTGGCCTAGATAAAACGTTCCACCCTGATATCATAAAATATTCCATACAAAAGATCAATTGTTGATATCAATTCAAAGAGGATCCAGACATCCGTATGAATGTCTCACTAAAAATAATTTCAAATAGGGAATTGGTACCGTTAAGTACAATTCAAAATAAGTTCGGTCAGACCTGGGAATCCTAAATCAACAAAATCCTACCAAATTGGTAAGCTGCATATTTGAGGACTAAATAAGTAGACGGTAATAATGGGATACACTCCCAACCTCCACTGATTGATCAAGTCCTGCGGCTCCACGATGAAAGTTGAATATTCCGATCCCGCTGACGCATGGTGCGTACCAAATATCACTGCCTGGGCAGACTCGCCAACAACTGAGGAAAGTTCCCTGTACCATAGGTTCCCACCTTGTGAAGCAAATGGCTTGGAGGACAATCTTTCGGATCCAGAAATATAGTGGGAACGACTATCCGACGCGTTTCGTCTGCTGACATGCAGACTTTCTCTCAGCAATAGTCTAAAAGAATTAGGGGCCTATTTATCAAGCACTAATCCCGTTAAATTCTGGAAAACTAACGTTTTCGGGAAGTAAACGTTAACATGCCACTCATCAGTGCATCGCAGCAAATATATAGATATCTGTTGCTTTGCATTTGTTCTCGTTTTACAGAGCAGTCCCCATAACAGTGAATGGGGAATGCTCATTAACGCAATTCATCATTGTCCGATGATGATTTTTTTTTCATGCTAATGTATGCCAGCTGAAGGTGGGGTACATTTTCATAATTGAAAGGCTTCTCAGCTGTCAGCTCTGCTCCGAACAGCAGAGCTGGACAGTGCTTGTGTGCAGGAATCATGTGATCCACCCCTGTCACATGCTCAGAACTCCTCTGCTCTCCTCTCCTCAATATACACTAGGCTGCTCGGTGCGCATGCTCCAGCTTTCCGGTCCACGTATGCGCACAGGGATTTAAAGGAGGAACAAAGAAGGCAGACACGATCGGATTATGAAGAGGCAGTTGTACGTTTTTTTTTTCCCCCCACAGGAACAGCAGGTTATCGGAACTGCTGTTTCTATGTAGGTTTTTTGATGAATTTGAAAAACACTTCAATGCAAACGCTCAAATCTATAGGCCTATGTAACACTGTCCTCTCCTGGTTTTCCTCTTACCTCACCAACCGCTCCTTCTCAGTCTCTACTCATGATTCTACATCACCCCCTCTTCCCCTACCTGTTGGCGTTCCTCAAGGCTCCGTTCTTGCCAGGACTCTCTCACCTCCCCCCCCCCCTCTCTATTTCTGTTAATAACACTACCCTCGTTTCTGTCCCCCAAGTCCGATGCCTTGGGGTCATCCTTGATTCCTCCATTCAAGCCTCACATTCTGTCCCTCTCAAAATCCTGCTACTTCCAGATACTGCTACTTCTAAGATACGACCCTTTCTTACCACGGAAGCCACGAAAACCCTTGTTCACTCGCTTGTTTTCTCTCGCCTTGAATACTGTAACCTCCTTCTCTGTGGCCTACCTGATTCTCGCCTTGATCCTCTTACGTCTATCCTCAATGCTGCTGCCCGCCTCATTTTTCTCTCCCGCCGCTCTGTATCTGCAGTCTCCCTCCAACAGTCACTACATTGGCTCCCCATACCCTACAGAATTAAATGTAAACTTCTCACTCTCACCTTTAAAGCTCTTAGTCAATCTTCCCCTCCCTACATCTCCAATCTCATCTCTACCTACACTCCTACCTGCCCCCTCCGCTCTGCCTCTGACCGCCGCCTCACTGCTTCACTGATCCCCTCCTCTCACTCCCGTCTTCAGGACTTTTCCCGGGCTGCTCCCCAGCTGTGCAACGATCTTCCACGTTCCATCAGGTTAGCATCTACTCTCAAAGGCTTCAAGCGTGACCTTAAGACTCATTTCTTTATTCAAGTCTATCAGTCCTCCTCCTAACTTTCTTGTCCTGGCTCTCTCCCCCAGTTAGTACCACCCTATTTGTGTCTCCCCCTTCCCTTTAGGATGTAAGCTCTCATGAGCAGGGCCCTCTTTCCTTGTGTGCTCCTACTATTCCATCACCCTCTGTACCTCTTGGCCTGCTTCCCTAGCCCTGTTTTCTTATTCTTCGGCCTTCTTCTCGCTGATTTCTACCATCCCTTTCACTATCTGTCAGATATAATCTGATTTGATTTACCCTGTCACCTGTGTTTGTATATATTTTGTATCATGTTGTGTCTTGGTTCTGTTTTCTGTATATGTAATGTACGGCGCTGCGGACCCTATGTGGCGCCTTATAAGTCAAAGATAATAATAATCCTTATCAATGCGATAAGGATTGAAAACTATTTTTAATTTTTTGCGGTGCTTCTTTAATATGCCCTTAAAACTCCACCTATATAAATGCTGAGGATAAAAGGCAATGGCCAATGCCAATAGAGTTGTAATTATAGTACTTATCAACATCACATGGGAAGCTCATTCACGTCTCAAGCTATACATATAGATATCACGGTTAGCCCAATATCATCTCTGCAAACAGCAAAACATTTCTTATATATTATTGAATGTGTATATATATAATCACATGTTTATGCTGTGCTTATTTTTATATACACATTCATTTATATATATTTAGTTGGTTTATTGGGGGAAATAAGAAATGTTCTGCTGTTTCCAGAGGAACCCCGGGCGCTAAAATTTTAAGTTACGACTATGACATTGAACTTGTGATGAGTTTATATAACAGCGTCTCAATACAGCTTTCCGGGGTGGAGTTCTCATTAAACACAGCTATTAACTCTGACTTGCTCAATTTAGATTAGGGGTACACAAACCAAACCTCCTAACTGTCCCGAATTTAGGACTCTGTCCTGCCTGAGGACATGTTTGTCCTGGGGGTGAGACCATTTGGAGAAATCTTCTGTTCACAGCTGTGCTGCAGTGCTAGGAGGGGAAAGAAGGTTTGTAATGGGTACCCTAGTGCATGACAGTGCTAGGCAGCCCTGTGCCCTGCTGCTGAGGATTGTAATGTTTCGGAAGTATGCACAAAGTGTTTAGCTCTAAGGACCACATAGGGTGATCATACACTTTTGAGGGGTCTATAAAATATTAACTTGCTTAAAAATGTAAAATACATAGAATTTACTACAGGAAAAGAAGATCCTCTCCCGTTAGCACTGTGATAGTTCCAGAGTGGACAGAATCATGTGTGAGGCTGCAGTGTGCAGTGCATTCATAAAACAATAAGAGATGTTGGAAGAGGACAATAAAAGAAACAAGAAGAATGAGTGATAACAGACTGATTTTTGTTAATACAAATAGTGCAGGGTATTTAGCTATATAATTAAGAAGTTTTGGGGCATATTTATCAAAGAATGAAAGCCCTATTGCCAGCAATTGTTACGAGCCGCGGCGGTGTCCATAACCTCCGCGGCTCACTCTCCTCTGTGCCTGGCGTCCTGGCCATCTCCTTGATGAGTGGGACGTCACTTCCAGTTTCCGGCCGACCGTTGCCAAGGCAACGGCTAGACGCCAAGCTGTCAAACGCTGCGTCCCGGCGGGGAAACTAGCCGGGCGCGTGCGTATTAGGGAAGAATTTATTATCAGCCTCCTGTGGTTGATTAGTTTAGGCTGGGCTGCTTGGTTTCCATTGGCTGCTCTGGGTATTTAAGGCAGGGAGGACTGGACCTCCCTGTCGGTTATAGTCTTGTTTCCAGTCTTGTGCTGTGCTGACCTGCTGTTGGATTCCTGTCTGCCTGATCTACTGTTGTGACCCTTGCCTGCACCTTGGACCTTGCCTGTTTGCCTATTTCCCTGACCTTTTGGCTTCTATTCTGGACTTCACTGTTTTGCCTGTGACCCTGACCTCTGCTTGGATATGGATTTGCCTGTTTGCTTCGGACCCCTGACCTCGGCCTGCCACTGACCACCCGTTCCAGTCTGGGCTAACGCCCCCGGTTCCATCTGTGCTACAGCCCTTTTGGATGAGCTTTTACTACTCTGAGCTTAAGACCTGGGGGCATCTGAGTACCTATGAGCACATTAAGCTCTACAGGAAAGGCGGCTGCTGAAGGTGAAGATCTCTACTCTAACTGTTCTAAAATCTCATCTTGGTGGTCGTGGGCCCTAACAGCAATAGTGAATTTTTTAAGAAGTTATAACAATTTTTTGTTCTGCCTCTTGTCCTGGGAGGTCGCCCCTATTGCACAGCCCTAGTTTCTGCCCTGCCCTGTGTTTCCAGAGTTCTCAGTTTACGGGTACCAATGTGTCGTGCCACTTTAACCATTGCTTTAACAAACACCAACACTCAAATACATTGCAGAAAATTGCTTGTCATCCAGCATGTTCTGTATTCTAGGTCTATTTCCTCCACACAACAATACACAGTGGGGATTGCGCTATCTTTCTTAGACACACAGACCCGTTTGACAAGAGTGTGAAATGAAGTGCTTTGCTTGCTTTAATCGTAAAGGCTTTCCCAACTTCCTTAAATACCTTCATTCAAGGAAAATTTCAGTGAGCCTGTAATTAGATAAGGCTGCTGAATAGTCTCAACTGAGAGGTGTCTTTAGAAGTTAAGAAAGCCTAGGCAGCAGTTTGGTGGTAGCTGCTGGTTATGCGTTCTGTGATCTTGTTTACAAGCCACTAAGCCACAACAGAACAGCAAATGCAATCTCCGTTTTCTTTTTAATGCTTTCCTTCTGGCTATGCCTATACAGAACAGTAACAGCCTGGACTCAACAGAAAATTCATTTACCCAGGCACAAGCTGCCATCCTTGTAAGCTGTCTGATAACCCAGGAGTGTAAAATACGGCGTGTAATAAGAAGTCCTTGTTGCAAGTTTAGAATCGGCTCTCGGATATGCTGGCGCATCATATTACATGATTGCATGGTTCCAGGAACTGATGAGCCAACAGAATTTTAGTGACCTCAGAGAATGCAAATATTTTCTATGTCCAATTAGTAGGCTATGTATTAATATAACTAGCTTGAAGTAACGAAGGGGAAATAGCTGTTTCATTCAAAAATATTTTTTTATTTTGCATATGAATGTTCAGGGAGTGTTAACACTGTGCAATTTATTTCTTTTTTCTTTTTTTTATAAACGCACCTGTATTTCTGCTGTAAAAAAGTAATTGTTTTAGGTCACACATATCTTTATTACCATTTTATTATAACCTCAGAAAACAAAATATACACAGCAAGTTATAATGGAATATATACTTTACACTGTTATTGACTCATACCCTTCTATAACATTTTGAGATGTAGGTCATCTGCGGTTAAATTGACCTGCTTACTGTAATCCTTCCCCTGATTGTAATCATGAAAGTAATGCAATTAATTTTGGATGTGTGTATTTCTATATACGATAAAGGCACTTTTCTCCCTGCTGTATAAGTAGATTATTATTTTTTTCGGAACAAATTAATATTTGTGAAATGTAGATATTGTTTCAGCTCAGCCACACCATGTTATAAACATTTTTAATTGCTTTTTAGAAAAGATCAAACAAATATATTGAATAAGTTATATTTGTTAAAAACGATAAAACTTTAGGTGATTTATTCTAATTAAAAATGGCAGATAAGGATTTAATATTTAAATGTGTAAAAATAAACTATGTTGAATTATTATCCTGTTTTTAAATTTGGAAGTTAATGTCCCTAATTATTTTCAAAATTGGCATCCGCTAAGTTGCCAGTCAATTTTAATTTATTGTGGGGTATTTTTCCTACAATGTCAGGCAGAATATGGGCACTAGGTTGGATTGTATATTTACCATATTGTTATTATTATCATTTATTTATATAGCACCACTAATTCCGCAGCGCTCTACAGAGAACTCACATCAGTCTCTGCCCCATTGGGGCTTACAGTCTAAATTTCCTAACACATACACACACACACACGTCAATTTGTTAGCAGCCAATTAACCTACCAGTATGTTGTTGGAGGAAACTAGAGCACCCGCAGTAAACCCACACAAACACGAGGAGAACATACAAACTCCTCACAGATGGTCGAGAATTGAACTCATGACCCCAATGGTGTGAGGCAGAAGTGCTAACCACTGAGCCACCGTGCTGGTAGACATGATCTCAGGTAGGGGTATTGCTTAGTTCACCTATCTGATGTTATTGTGCTTTCCAGATGCTAACCCTTGATAATTGCACTAACAACAATAGGAATAGACTTGTGCTCACCATTCTAAAATTTTAAAGCCGCGTTTAAAATAATACAAAACTGCATGGACTATTTCTCAGTTCCAGCACAATAGATTGTGTCGATAAAAGCGAAACACATGTACAGCACATGTTAAACGCATTAAAACATATCAATAAAACATGTCTAAAAAATTTGTTAGTTTTAACTGATTTTCCGAGAACATATATGATGTGAGTGAGTTCTCTGTACAGCGCTGCGGAATTAGTGGCGCTATATAAATAGCTGATGATGATAATGATATATGTGAACAAGCCCTTAAACAACAGAAAACTACCAGTGTTGGCATCACTTGACTGTGTCAATATATCAAATGCATTGCTATCAATTCACTACATGAATAACAAAATCATCCCTTAGGCACGGTGCTTGAGTCTTGGTATCAGGGAATAGCAATAGTCAGTTGTATGAGAAACTGTTATTTAATATAATAATCTACAAACCATTCATACAGGTAAAGAGAAGAGGAAGGTCTATGAGAGTTTTAGATGTATAAGTCGATACCTACCTGTAATAAAAATATATGTATTTTCAACACTGTTTTTTTTTTTTTTTTTGATTCTGCAGCTCCATTTAAATAAATGATGATGCAGATTTAGCTTAGACACCCTGTAGAAATCATTCAGGCATAAAATGATTCATAGAGGTGTTTAAGGGAAAGATGTGGAAAAGAAAATGATGCTAAAAATTCTAAAATAATGAACATTTTTGACATAATAAAACCTCAACATCTGTAGTTTTAAACTACTTTTGCCTTATGGTATCTCTATTGTTACCTGTGAAGATCCTGAATTGAAAAGGGAAAGCAAATGTGGCACAGTTCCAGTAGGGGGAGCCCTTGTCACAGCTGTATTACACAATACTGAATTATATTTCTTTCAGACCAGAACATGGTCTCTGATGAGAATCAGGATCTAAACAATGGACAACTCTCACATGCAAGAACTAGTTTAACTTATTTTGTGTTCTCTTTTCTTATTATGTGTCTCTATTCTTAATTAGTATTACTACCAGTAGTTTTAATACCAAGTCTTGTGGCTGAAAATATTTCAGATCTGCCTTTCTCTCAGTGGGAAAATCTATAAAACCTACAAGTAAAACCTTCTAAACATGCCCAGTAGTCTGAACAACTAGATCTCAACGCACTTCCATAATTAACGCTGTTCCTACACACACAGACATTGGGATCATCATTGGGCCTGTGTTTCATAAATAAGGCTGATCTGACAGGATTGGGTAACGATCACTTGTAAGTGCCTGCATGTACAATAGTCATCCAATTTAGTAGAAAAATGATTACAACAAGGCAACGCAACGCCATTCTATAGCTAACATAGAGGTTGAGTTGGACCTAGCCCTGCCTGTGTACTGTATTGCATACTTGCCAACTCTCCCGAAATGTCCGGGAGACTCCCGAAGTTCAGGTCGTTCTCACAGACTCCTGGGAGAGCAGGCTAGTCTCCCGCATCCCAAACCTGCCTAGACAAAATTACATTTTCGTCGAGGGGAGCGTGGCCAAAATGACGCGTTTGGCCGCACCCCGTCCCCTCCTGCCCACTAGTCACGCCTGTGTCCAGGAATGCACTTGCCGAAAGTATGCTGTATTGCAGTGTCAGACTGGCCCATCTGGCTACTGTGGGTATGCCCTGTGAACCCGCTGCCTGACGTCCTTGACAAGGAAGGGAGGGCAGACCATACAATCAATTTGAAAAAAATAGTTTGTGCTCGCTAGTAATTTAAAACTTTCTAACATCAGCAGGTGACACGGAAGCATGCCAAGGAACTGTCTTTTGACCCCATTCCCTCAAAAGAACAGTCTGTACATACAGGAGTCCCTGCGCCATTGACCGCTGTGGACATCACCTAATGATATTGCAATATGCCTCTCAACCATTCTGAAGTAGGCGGGACAGTCCCTATGTGAGAGCTTTATCCTGCCATCATGATTGGGACAGCTTTGTCCTGCATGGCAGAGCAGTGGTGAATGGGTACAGTACGCAGGTCAATGAAGGTATCTGGAGGAGAGAACGGGGCAGTCTATTGTTTCAAAAGCACTAGTGAGTAACCATACCCCCATTGTGACTAAGTCACACCCCCTTCATGACATTGCCATGCCCCCTGCCCCAATGCCACCTACCCAAAAGATGGGAGGTATGTTGCAAAGCTGTCAATGCTGAGGAGCTGGGACAGGAGAAGCCAGCCGGTAGCACAGAAGAAAGGACAAGCCCATAGAGCCTTATTTTAGTATGTACACTGCCAGGAATCTATTAAAATCTGTGAGATATTAAATAATATTCCCAGTAATTAAATGTCTGCCCCTATTCCTCGCTCCTGCAGAACTCCACAACTCCACAGCCATAAAGTGCCCCATGTACCATGCATCAGGTGTTAAAGAAATAAGAAATAAATGCAGGCTTTTATTTTAGGGGGCGGGGGGGTGACTTAGTGCTTCTCATGCCCCTAAAGAGTCACAACCACACCCCAATGTGGTGTGATCACGCCTCCAACACAATGTGGCCACACCTTGCAGTGTACAAACTGTCCTACATATGTACTTTTCCCCCAAAGTGCAACTGGAGTATGCAAGATGTGACTCATTAAAAGTATAGGACTAGACCTGATCTTCACCAGCTTGGAGCTAGTGCAAAAATCAAATCTATTTTTGTAGTGGAAATGGGCGTGCTCCCCTCTGCATAGCAAAGAACTCCCCTAAAAATGCACCCTCTCCAACCCTTGGTTTTGTATTGCTTTGTAAAATTAAGTGCACCACTTCCTTACTCTGTATTTATTCCAGAAATACCTTCAGCTCTGCCTAGCTCCTCCCACCAGCTTGCACAAACTTCAGCTGCTTCACAAAGGCTGCTATATTCCTTTGTAAACCTATATCCACTGGTAGAAATGTAGGCGCATTTCCGCAAATCAAGATGCACATCACCTCAAAAGAGGATTTTGCTTTCCTGCTAAGTTGCTTGTATTACGGGTAGGAAAACAAACATTTTTTTCTGAGAAATAAAACAACACAATTCACATAATATTCTAATTTCATTTACTTTCAAAACCTTACTTTTTATTGTACATCATTTCTAAATTTTAATATCACGAAATTAAATGCTTTCGTACAATACAATCATCTAATCCTGAGAGAAATATCAATACTAGATATATTTATATACATGTTTAATCATACAATTAAACCAGGGTAGGATTGAAATCGAAATGATTTTAGATTGAATTATACTGAGATTCTGGATGGTATAAGCTTATATATATCATTATGTTCTGTACCTATACAATAAACAATAAATCTACTTGTATCTTTGGTTGAACCCAGCAAAATACTAACATTAGGACTATCATAGTTTGAGTTTTGTTTTAGTAAAGTACTATAGGCAATTCTTAAAGGGTACTCTTGTGTATACTTGCCAACTCTCCCGGAATGTCCGGGAGACTCCCGAAATCCGGGTAGGTCTCCCGGACTCCCAGGAGAGCAGGCAAGTATCCCGCATACGTCAACTTACTCGTCAAAATGATGCGATTTGCAATGAATGAGCTGAGCAATTCCAAAGTTGAGCGACAGATGTCCCGGCGATATGTAAGTGCCAGTACCCTGCTAGATATGGTTGATGTTGGTGATTCCAGGGGAAGGTCCCACACCAAAGTATCATTATTGGGAAGAGATTTAGAAGGGATCATGGTGATGAGCACTATGTACATTTCATGCAGGGGAGACTTGTCCTTTTCGTGAGTTTGAGCTGCTTGTGTTAGTAGTCTCAGGCAAAGATTTATCAATGGCCCACGGGTTCCTCCCACAGCACAGAAAAGGGATAATACATTCCTGGAACTGCAAAGATAATAACAGTTAGTGTGGCCAGGAAAGCTTATACCAAGTAGTAACTTAATGTGTAATATTTCTACACAATCTTCTTAGGGTCATTTAATAACATTGCTCAACGACGACCAAAAACTATATTGACCAATCATACATTTGCTTTCATTGTACCACACAGAGAAAAGTGAATTTCTGATTGATTTCCCGTTGTTCTAGTGCAAATTTGCACCTTTCAGCTATTTTAGTAGATCACTGCCAGTACATCACCATCTATAAATGACGTAGGACCAGATGGCCAATAGGGAAGAGGATGGGGTGCAAAGTACCACGGTCTTGGCCTCCCTTGAGGGTCCAGCATGGAGATTATGTGGGGGCAGATGAGCCACCTCCCCTGAGGTCCTGGGAATCCTCTTGGTAGCCCTACATAGGACAGCTGGCCTGGGGGCTAGCATGGTGCATTGTATATTAAAACCACTTCACATTTTTACAAAAGCAGCTGCTTATGGAAAGGTGTTTAACAGTAGTCAACACCCGCAGACCTGGTCTCTGACCGCATAATTGTAATTATGAATATCTCCTCTTCTGCACCTTTGTGGGATATGAGCTGTCTATTAAAAATTAAAGTGGAAAAGGGCAACATGCGGAGAAATGTTGCATACTAGGTGCAATATCTTTATAAGTGAAAATGGATTGCAGCAGTTACAACAGACTTCTATTTCTAGAAGTAAAAGTGACAAGAGAGGCGAAATGGCACATTAAGTAGGCGTGCAACAATAAAATATGCAATTTCCTAATATGTAGTTATCGTAACCTGTGGGGTCCGCATGCAACCAGTACTGTGTGTTCAGCATGGGGCTTAATTCCCCCCCAAAAAACAATCCCATGCAGAAAGCACTAGGGTTCATCACACACCAGGGGCGGATTAGCAATAGGCCATATCTGATGTTTCCCAGTCAGAGGCTGCCTCAGTAATGAATGAATAAAATTTATTTTCTATTTTTTTCAAGCACTTGGTGAGGTTGCACTATGCGTGTGTGTGTGGGGGGGGGGGGGGAGGGGTTATACCCTAATGAGGCTGTCTCAGTTTATTAGCATTTGGCTGCAGTGCACGGGCGCTGTAGACACTGGGCACACATACACTGGGCACGCATACACTGAGACAGGCACACTTGGGTCGCATACACTGGGACAGACACCCTGGGCACACTTACACTGGTGCATTCACTGGGCACACATAAACAGGGACAGTCACTGGGCACACATATACCGGTACACACCCTGGGCACAGACATACTGGTACAGACACCCTTGGCACACATACACGGGACAGACACTGGGCACACATACTGGTACAGACACTGAACACGCCGACACTGGGCACACATACGCAGGAGCAGACAATGGACAGGCACACATACACTGGGCACACATATATTTGTACAGACACTGGGCACACACATACTGGTACAGACACACTGAGCACACATACACTGGACACATACTAGGCACACATACATAGGGACAGACACTGGGCACACATATACTGGTACAAACACTGGGCACGCGACACTGGGCACACACACCCTGGGCACACATACACTGGACACACACTAGGCACACATACATAGGGACGGACACTGGGCATACATACACTGGGCACACATATACTGGTACAGACACTGGGCATACAAACACTGGTAACACATACACTGGGCACGCATATACAGGGACAGACACCCTGGGCACACAAACACTGGACACACACTAGGCACACATATACTGGTACAGACACTGGGCACGCGACACTGGAAACACATACACTGGGCATGCATAATAGTCTTTTGATACAATTGAAGGAGGTAATGATGGGGTTAATGAATATAAATAGAATTAATTGATGACATCAGCATTAATACATTTTCAAGGTGTCTGTGGATCTTGGTAGTACCACAAGTGCCAGTGTACTCATGACAGCCAGAAATTCTTAGGGTGCAGGGTCTCTTTTGGTGGTCCAACAAGTAGCCCACGCAATGGTGGAACTACCATTGGTGCAGCAGGTGCCGTGCAGCAGGGCCCATGGAGATAATGGGTCCCTATGGATGGGGAACTAGCGAGCTGTGGTCCCCGGTTCCCTCCTCACCGCTTCCCTGCACCGGGACTCACAGCTCGCTAGTTCCGCCTCTGAGTCCACGGGTTAATAAAATAATAACCCCTCACACAACGTTGAGAGCATGCTCCTTTCAGAGACCCGTCGTCAATAACTGAGGTACAGCATTGCTTGTATATTTATACAGTTGGGCATTTCCTATACTGTGAGGTCAGGGAAAGCTATTATCTGTGGGATCATGACTAAATGCCTCAAAATTAAAATCCCTTCTAAATGTGCTGAGACCGCAGTGCCACAGGCCCAGGTTGGCCTGTGTTAGCCAGCTACCTTCCCACTCACCTCAAGAGCAGATTCTGGGTTTCATGCATAGCAGAACAGTTATCTCACAATATAATGATAGTCATCCCTTGAACCAAGTTTTTATTGCCACCTACAGAAGCGGAGTGAGTGTACCCTGCCCTTCAAGTCAAGCTGTTTGAAGAGTACTTACATTAGAAACAGAACAAGAAAGTAGACTTGCGATCCCTAAGCCAAGCTGTTGGGGGTGTGAAGAACACACAAAGAGTGAGACAAAGTAATATTCCATTAGAGCGATCCTGCTCTCCCCGGGCCAAGCTAGCCATTCTATTTATTTGTGTATCTGAGATGGGTGATGTTGTGGAAAAGAAACTTTTTCATGCAGCTTGGCCCAGGGAAATGTGGAATAAGGGGAATATTCTGCAGAATTCATCCCTACTTATTTCTTTGACATATAGACCAACCATGAAATCTCTTCTCCTAGGTGCAAGTCTGAGAACCTTTATACTTGAATGCAGGTGACTACTGAAAACAGATTTGAGAAATACTGATCTAGCATATAGTATTATCCAATGTTATCAATTTCAACATAAAATACCATACCTGCCAACTGTGGCAATTGGACTCTGGTCTAATGGAAAGGGGCATGGTCTCATAATAAATGGGTATGGTTTGGGTGATCTGGAGCATGGCCTAATTTTCCTTGATTTTCCAATTGGGAATGTTGGCAGGTATAAATAATCCTACTTTCCTGCTGACCTTCATTTGTACCCTTACCTGCTTGTTCATAAATATGTAAATAATTGGATTATAGACAGTGCTGGTTTTGGTCAAGTACATTGGCACAGTGGCTATAACCGGGTCAATATACATGCCAGGATTTGCCACAACCATCATTGCAAAGGCTGCATATGGGAGCCAGCAGATGAGAAATGCCATAACCATCACTAGGACCATGCGAGAGACCTGGACCTCAGCC
The DNA here is from genome assembly GCF_038048845.1 of Mixophyes fleayi. Taxonomy (NCBI): domain Eukaryota; kingdom Metazoa; phylum Chordata; class Amphibia; order Anura; family Limnodynastidae; genus Mixophyes; species Mixophyes fleayi. The sequence goes on from NC_134409.1 coordinate 114,488,483, forward strand.
TTGCTGGTAGTTCCTCCTTCTGCTACCCCGAGCTTTGCCACCTAGAGAGAAAGCACAACATATTTTTCTATTTTGGAATGGAAATATCATGAAACATTAAAATTTGTATAGATCAAAATAATTAATTTTACTGAGTTTAATATATACCTTGCACCAGCCACACTTTCCCCTCCTGCGGATTCACTGCCTTATCTATCAAATTGCTTAGATTGCAAGCTCAGTTGGTAAGGTCTTCTTTCTGCTATATGTTGGTGTCATGGCCCCTTTATTGTACAGCATTTAATAATATGTTAGCGTTTTAGAAATAAATTATAATATTATTGTTATTATTATTATTACTACTATTATTATTACTATTATTAATAATGATGCCTCCCTCTCTGATATGGAATACCCACTGTTTTCAACCTTTGCTGTGTGCCACTGAAATTATTCGGTGCAAACTGTATAAATGGCAGATCCACTTTTCCTACTTTAATATCCTCCCCTCTTCCCCCCAAAAAGAAAAACTATGGTAAGAAAGAATCTTAAACATCCACAAGTAGAATACAGACTTTTCTTAATAATAACAAAACAATGTGACCAAATCCATTCCATTGCTGAAATATTTAATTATTCTTCCCCATTTTTCTTTATGTATTTAATTTATTTAAAGTAAGCAATTTTACATTTTGCTGCAAATTCAAAAGTTGTTTTCATGTGTTGGCTAAATATATATTATTATTATTATTATTATTATTATTATTATTATTATTATTATTATTATTATAATTTATTTGTTAGGCGCCACAAGATTTCCGCAGTGCCGTACACAGTACAAATATATTAATATTATACTCTGCATTTATGGTACATTTCAAAAGACTATGAATATGACATATATAAAGATATACATTATTTTAATAGTGAGAGATAAATGCTAGAACTATTTCTAACAATTGCAAGGGGGAAGTGGAGGCAGCTATAAAGGAGGGAGATAAATGACAGTGGGATCAAAGTGAAAACATCTGCCTGCCTTAATCAGCTTCTGTACTAAGCAGTAACTAGAGAATGAGAGAAACAAAGAAGAATACGCTCATAAAATGGATAAAATGCCATTTATTTATTTAATTTGGCAGGACTTGGGGAAAAGTAGTAAAGATTATTTTTGGTTTTATTTGCCCAGTCCATTAATTTCCCATAGATCTGATTAGAACATGACTATAGGAGGGCAGTAGTACTGAAGAAACGGAGATGTCCAGTGAAGATACTGGTTTTTCTGGCCCAATTCTACCCACTTATTTCTAGATGGCCACCCAAGGGTGCCTTCCTAGGTCAGGGAAGCCTACCCAGTACCTTCTAAGGTTTTTAGCAGTCACTCGGGCAATTAGAAAGTAAAGTAATACATTTATTGTAATAAAAACAAACACTAGAATATTATGTACACACAGTAAATAAATGCCATGAAGGTTTACCACATCATCTGACCCTTACTCCACTAGCTTAAGGAGTTACAGTCACCTGGCTGTCCAGACTTGACAACCCATGGATCTACCAATGTATGGCTCCTTATATGTAGGGTCAAATTTACACAGTGTTTCTCCCTCCCTGGGCAAACCCATTGGTGGGTGCTGTATCAGGGGGAACTGGAGGGGGAGTGGAGATGAGCTCCCCTGCTGGGCTCTAGACAAAATGTCTGAACTAGTCACGTTGAGAACAATGGATACTAATTGGCCTTCCCCCTCACCTGTATCCTGCAATCTAATCCTTACCCATAACCCGCCTGGCTTCACTTTAAGGATAATGAATAACAACCTCACTGCCACATCATCAATATACAATACACAATATACATATTTACAATGAGCTACAATGTCCCCTTATCCACATGTAATTAGACACTGCACTTGTACTCTCTTGGGCTGGGGAACAAAAGCAAGGGCTATAAAAAGTACCTGCTATAATCCACATTTTGTGAGAAACGAGGGACAGGCTGGTTAGGATGATATTAATACCTTTTTTCACCACATGTCCTCACAACAAGATGAGCAGGGGCACGCTGGGCTTGGTGGCAGGGGGGCATCTGCCCCCCAGGCCGGTCCCATAGTGGGCTACCTTGGACTGGGTCACCTGCATTTTTTTTCCTTTAAAATGTTCCTAATAGGCGGAGTCGACTCTTGCATCTCGGGCTAATATTTGCCAGCCCTCCCCTGAAGATGAAGTTCTTAGTTTCAGGGATTTGGGAGGACCCATATTTGCTACATCTTGAGTGGTACTTTTGACTGTACTTCCCCCTTTAGCTACATTCATTATACATATTTCCATGAAATTCAAAACGGACAAGTAAATAGAAACAATACAATATAATGATATCATCCTTCAAATCCAAGATCTACAACATATTCTAAAATATACTGAAAAGGAATAACATAAAACAAAATGCAGAATTAAAAAATAAACACTAATGTACTTATTAAATTAATTACTTTCCACACTATAATTACATATTTTCAGTACCGGCAGCAACTACTAATGGTCTTGGAGTAATTATCTCCCTTCAGTTGCCATTCATTTACATACTCTAATAAAGCTGGATGATTGGATTAGATTAAAAGAATTTCGGAGTTGGTTCACAGTTATGTTTCACCTCGGGAAATGTTTAAATGGAAACTATTATAACAAGTGTAGCCCTGATAGCCCTCCCCTGGCACCAGCTAAGTGCTTCCATAACACAGACTTGTATGAAGCCAGCATCCAGTCGCTTACGTTTCTTAAAGAGACATGGATTAATGTTCATAATAGAGGAAAATAGGATAAATGTTACTGAGATCTCATGTCACTGCCATGTAAAAACACATGGGGGTATATTTACTAAACTGCGGGTTTGAAAAAGCGGAGATGTTGCCTATAGCACCCAATCAGATTCTAGCTGTCATTTTGTAGAATGTACTAAATAAATGACAGCTAGAATCTGATTGGTTGCTATAGGCAACATCTCCACTTTTTCATACCCGCAGTTTAGTAAATCTAGCCCATGGATGTCAACAAAAAATGGTACAATTGCGAGTTAAATAATAATTTATTAGAGTAAATATTTCACTCACAATATTGAGTATTATTAGTGTCATTTATTTTAATATTGTAATAAATTAACCTATGCTTATGTATATATCTTGTACTTCCTGTATTAACTTTAATAATGACTCTGCTATTGCTGAACACTCTACTACCTACCTGCATATATTCCATACACCTGTGCAGCTCTGGTAATTGCTTTCTTTTGAGAATATTTCAATTTTATGCTGTGTTAAATCCACCCGTAGTCATGTTGAATTTGTTTTCAGTTGTAGCTATTTCTTTTAAACCCCCCCAAATATTTGCACATATTGTAGAGGAGGCATTGTCTCTCCTTACTTGTCTGAATAGCTTTGGTTAATCAGAAAACTAATTAGAAATTGCTCACTGCATGTATCTAAATGCTGGAATATTTTTGTCCATTCCACAACATTAGTCACTAAGGCTCATTTACAAATAGTACAAAACTGCACACCCACAGCAGAAATGCTCCTTATATCACACACCTACTATGTTCACATACAGAGGCAAATGTGTGGATGTATGCAGGGCTGCCATCAGAAACTGTGGGGTCGAGAACAAGTGAAACAGGCAAGGACACCCTTGTCCCATACCCCCAACATGCCCATCACTTGATCCACAATTGCACCATATGCCACTCAGACCTCCCACATGTACACATGCCACGCAGACATTACAATATGCTCCCCAGACCTCCCCACATGCTCCCCAGACCCCCCTTACAAGCCCATCACACCTCCCCACATGCTCCTTTCATGATTTCAGACCTCCCCACATGCCCCTCAGACCTCACCGCATGCTCCCCAGACCTCAACATACTCCCCTTACATGCCTATCAGACCTCCTCACTACTGGAGATATGGGTGAGATGGAGAAAGTGTAGAATCTAGAATAAAAAGTACATGAATCTTATATATAAAGTATCAATGTCTCTGTAACAGTAGATATCTTTGTACAGGTTGAATAGGAGTTGTAGTTCCAATCTTAAAGCTAGAGTATGGAGAGTCTTTTTTGGTGGCAAGCAGTATGTTCAACTGTAGATATACTCTTCCTTTCAGTGTATATGAGAGGAGTAGTCCCATAGGTTGTAAGTGCTATTAAGTGTATGGGTAGAATTAGGATGAGGGGAGGCATAGTCCCAGCATTCTACAGCAAAGCTATGCAATACCTCTGTCTCAAACAGTATATCACATGGGCAAATAGCTCTGGGTGTAGTGCAGTGCGGTGTTAGTGAGGTCACTCACACATGCGGAGGGCACTGGCCAAGTCTGGAAACTTAGAGTGTTCTCTGAACATTAATCAAAGACTTGGAATATACACCAGTAAAATTTCCTTACCATAAGGCAAAATACATGGGGTAGCAGCAATATCAACGGCAAGAATCTGAAACAATGGCAAAAAAAGAGGAAAATCAACAAACACTTGGAGCACTCCTAGGGCTAAATGTATCAAGCTGAGAGTTTTCCGGCAGGTTTGAAAAGTGGATATGTTGCCTATAGCAACCAATCAGATTCTAGCTATCATTTTGTAGAATGTACTAAATAGATGATAGCTAGAATCTTACTGTTTTTTTCAAACCTGCCGGAAAACTCTCAGCTTGATACATTTACCCCCAGGGGTAAATTTCTGGGTTTGGTCTGGACTCTCTGTACCTCTGGTCTGGTAGTGAATCTTTTCTGTTCCTCTGGGCTGGAATCTGGCTCTCTCTCTTTTCCACTGGGCTGGACCTGGACTACACCTACTTATCTGGCTGCTTGCTCAGGACTGTGAGGATCTGCTGCAATACTAGTTACAGATATCTGTTTGTAGTACACCATCAACAAATTATATTTGCAATCAGCACTTTATTAAAGGTCAAGCCAATTAGGGCAGACATCACTTATATGCAGACTTTAGAAGGCTCTACAATGCTTTGCATAAGAAAAGTTGGATTTTTTTTTATCTGCAGGTGCTTCAAAGAGTGTTGTTAGCCTGTTTATCAACTTTGGCTTTGTCCCACATAATTTTAAATCCTCCAGCCCATTGAAATTTACTTTGTCCCTCATGACCCATCCTCTCAGGTTAAAGCAGCCTGGCCATAAATGGTTTATCTCAGATTTCTACCCCAGCCAAGTGCTTCTCTCCTGGTAGCAACTAGCACAATGACAAGGACCATTTGGCAAGTTAATCTCTGGCTATGGTAGATTCCCTATTGTGATTTGTACTTCCTGCTCATAGTCTTGCAGCTACAGCTAGCAATCTTGCAGCTCTTCCTGATAGATTGGCAACTTTGATGACTAGACTTGCAGCCATGTCTGCAAGGATTGCAGCTCTGTCTGTCAATGGGGCAACTCGTTCTGTAAAACTGGTGGTTCTGTCTATAGGGTGTAAAACCCTACTAATCTCTTAGTCTATAAAAATGATTTACTCTATCTACTCTTTTCAAGACACTCATGTACACGGTACTCACATTGGCTGTATGTTCTGTCTTCCACAGAAGTTTCAGTAGCTAAGAGGTGTGCAGGCTCTCTGCTTCTCTAACCAGCTTTAGGACTCTCAAATATGCACAGCGTGTTTCTCTCTCTTCTGCAGGCTCAGCAGCTGGGAATATACTTGCATCTGTGGAAGTATGGCTCCCTAGGGTATGGCTTCCTTCCTTTCTGGTGCCAAAAGCCTCTATTTCAGCAAGCTGTGATGTCATTTCCTGGCTTCATACAGCTTGGGCATGTTGGGATACTTTCTAGCACCCAAGTCTCCATTATACTGCTCCTTACTCCTCCCATTATGTCGATCAACTCCTGGGACTATCAGGAGAGATCTGGGACCGGGGGTTATACATAAATTAAGACAATATTGATGTCGCCCTCTGTCATGATTAATTTAAGAAATAAATGCAATTAAACAGAACAGTATTTTTGATGAAATATAAAAAAATCAATTAATGAATTGGGTGGTCCTTAAGTGATATTAGGTTGGACTTTAATGTCTGCATATGTTCATCTACAAACTTGCAGTAGATTTTCTGTGGGCAGCTGCCAGAACTGGAAAGTAGAAGCCCAGCTTGAAAATGCACTAGCCAGACAAGTAGATGCACTTAAATAAAGGCGCATCGCCGGTCAGCAGTATTTGAGATTTTTAAATAAGTCATATTGACTTTAACTATTTATTAGTCAGGCCAGTTTTGAACGATATATGCTGCAACAGACTTTTAATTATACTTCCTTCACATGTTTACAAATAATAGAGCAAAGGATTTACATTGTTCTTCACTTGTGTTTGCTCTTAGTGTATAATAAGCAACACCACTCGTTTTGGGAGTGCTCGTCAATACACTTCTCTGCAAGTTGAGGACAAGATTTTAAAACTGATTTCAGTCAGTATGAAAAACTAGTTTACCAATTCACCTGAATGTAAATACATGACATTTTAAAATAAGTGTTTTCAGTTTTTGAGTTTAGTTACACTTTAAGTACATATTTCATAAGTATAGTTCAGAGCAGAATTGAAGAGGAAAAGAAGAGGCCAGAAGACTCACTCTGTAATCTTCATGAACAAGTAATTATTACCTTCCGTTAACATTCAGTTCTTTGCCCACATTCTGTCAGGTTTTGCTCTTTGCTTCTCTCTGCCACAGTTTACCTATTATGCTGTTTTTTCTGACTTTGTTCTTTTTCTTTTCCTAAAACCAGTAACTCTTAACTGGCTATGAATTTCCTGGTTATCCCTGAAAAGTCTTGGCTGACCTGGAATTTCCCGTTGTTGCTATACTTTGTACGGAAGGGAGTGTATCTGGGGCGGTGAAGGTTCATGGTGGAAATCCATAAATGTAGCCACATGAGTCAGTTGCTTCTAAATACAACCTTTTGTGTTGTGACGCAAGATACTGAATGAGCTGCATGTGGTGGAGAATGCATACTTATGGGGTTTTGTGGTTTCCACAAAGCCTCTATCCTCCAGCAAAACAACCTGCTTTATACACATACTCAGTGGTGCCGGTTAATCAGCATCATCCTAAATCTTCAAAAGGATGCCTTTTGCGCTGTCCAGGTGGATTTTATTTCTTACAATGAAATAGAACCCATTGGAATGTACAAACGGAACACATGCAATAAAAACAGTCAGGATTAATTATTTAAGATGTGTATAACCACTGGACCCAGTGGTTACCTGTCTAGGAGGACTTGGTCTCAGGAGCTGAGCAACAGGGCAGGAGCCAATATATCTTATCACATTCTTTGAGGTCATTCGCTATAACTCCTGCATCATGTCTGTCTTCTCTTCCTTAGCCTCCCTGAAACTTCTTCAGCTAAATTGTAAGCCTGTCTTTACTCCTCCATCAGTAGTTGAATATTCTGGAGGTATGAAACATCATGAGGGTCCCTCACTGTTACTTCAAAGCATACATCGACCCGCAATCTGGCTTCTTGTACAAAAATAAGATGGTACAATGAATATCCAGTGAATCACTCTCATTGCAGATTTTCCAGTGGGTGGTAGGAAGTGGTTCTTGACTTCCGATCTACACACCTTGCAAAGGATCAATCTCTTGGATCAATCTACTCTCAAAGTTTCTTCCTTGGTCAGAATAGATGTGAACTGCCCACAGTCTACAAAGAATTTCTCCTACAACATTTTAGCAGCAATGTAGAAATATCCTTTTGATGGACATATCAGCTGAGAGATCCTCAGCTCTATAAATATGCAAACGTTATCAAGTCTAGTAATAATTATTTGTGTGTAAATATTTATTTGTTTACTCATGGAGCAAGTTGTGTTGCAAATAAATTTCTGTAAAAATAAAATATTTGTTATATTGGAATCTTAACAACAATCATATGCATATATGTTTGTGCTTATCAGTGAATTGGCCAGGCACTACTAGCACACTGTTGATGTTACACTTGTCTGGAACAATGGACATGAAATCTATGCACACCAACTCAAATGGTCCACTACTGGGGATGTTGACAGATGTGCAGGTTTTGTTAGCAGACTCTTGCATCACATTCCTGAGTTAGCTTCCATGCAAGGTCAATAGAATCTGTCAGTGACTAGACCTGGGGTTTTGTCAACACCTACATGTCTATGCTAGTCATAAAGAGCTCTCAATATCAACTTGCAGTACTTGGAAGGAAGGTAACCATGCTTTCTCTTTGTCTCTTGGAAGAGTAGGCCTCTGCCCACCTCCAAGTAGTCCTGTTGGTGGGCTAACAGTTTGGCTTCTTCTGTTGCCAAGCCACCCTTTCTTTTACAGCTACCTCTCTGCTCCTATTGATGAGTCTTCTTGCTGGTATCTTACTGGTTATTCATGTCCCAGCTGAGGCAGGTATTCCATGTCTAGTGCTTTCTCAGATGCTCCCAAAGAGTCAAGGCATTCCTATGGTATGGTTTTCACAACTTAATCTAGGTGACATATGCCTTTCACATCTGAGGCTGGAACCTAAATCCACTCCTCTGTATCTTCCTTGACTTGGCGATGCTCTCTGGAGCAATTCTCTCCTCCCACCTTCCAGCACTAATTATCTCAGGAGATTTATATCTATCGCTAAGCCTCAGCATGGTAAGCAGTTTGGCTGTCTGGTGTCCCTTGGATCAGTTTGAACAGTTCATACTCACGCCGTGTACTTCTGGTCTAGGATTCATCAATTTGGATGTCTTTAGCAGATGCTTCCAAGTGTACAAGATCCCAATATGAGTCTCTGACCACTGGGTAATGGATAAATGCACCACAGAGCGGATTTGCCATTCAGTGCTGGCCCACTTCTTCAGCAGATATTTCTCCTTTGCCACCATTCGGTACTGGAGTTTGTCAAGACAGTTTTAATCTGATTCCTTCTCCCAAGGCTATTGGCAAGTAGTTCTCAGCTGATATAACATGGATCCATATTGTCACGGGCACTAGGAGTCTTTACCCAGGGATCACCAGATGGTAGGCTTACCAGAGCAATGTAGATGGTAATCGAATACTCTGGTAGCTAGGTGATCACGGAACATGAAATGATGGCCGATGAGATGCTCAGGAAAGTCTATGACTAGCAACACTGGTAATAATGAGGTAATAATACACAAGGAACTGTATGGACAAGGACACGTGAAGATAGTCAGTGGTCTGCGATAGCAAGTTGTACCACTGCTATAGGGAGGAGGAATGTCCAACAGAATCAAGGAGGTGATGAGAGTCAGCGGTCTGCGGGTAGCAAGTTGTACCGCTGTCTGAGTGAAGGAATGGAATCCAAGTGGAGGTATCCGGGTAGTCAGTGGTCTGCGGCAGCAAGTTGTACCACTGCTATGTGAGAGGATGATGGAACAGGTGATAACGGAAACAGGGATCAGTGGTCTGACATCAGCAAGTTGTACCACTGAATATATATGTGAGGAGGTGCACAGGGGAAGACTGCAACACAGGATATACACAGGCACCTTATACACGATCCACTGTAATATGCACAATATAGATATACATATAGATATAAATGACTGAGCAGGTCTGCAATCTAGAAAGTCTCTTGAAGTAGTCCAGCACAATAATAACACAGTCAATGATGGCAATAGACTCAGCGGATAGCAGACTCCAGAGAGAACCAAACACAGTCCAGCAAGATATGCAATACACAGCACAGTCAATGAGAAGTATGCATACCGTGGTTCAGCAGTAGCAGTCAGATGGGATAGCAGCGTTACCTGAGCGGCGGGAGGCCGCCTGGATAGAAAGTCCCTGGATAGGTGAGGCAGCGGTCTAGCAGGTGCAGCGCACAGGTGAGTAGACCAACAGGGACACGAATTCACAGGAGTCAGCAACACGTGGAACTGGACTCATAGGAGACCCAGGAGAATGGAGATGATCCAGCAGAGGGTAGTAGATGAGATACAAATCAAATGCTGACAGGAGGGTAGAGACCAGTGGAACACGTGAAGGCGTGGAGAGTGGATCAGCAGGAGATGGAGGATAGCGCTGACCACAGCAGCAGGACTCAGCGGCACACGGAGGTAACCAGTAGCAACCACAGGAACCAACAGCGATGGGAAACAGGAGTGCAGCGCAGGGCAGGAGCTGTTGATCATGAAGTGTAGCAGATGGTAATGAAAGCGGCAGGCTTGAGGAAGTCACAGCAAAGATGAGATGAGACTGTAGTGCACGGAGGCAGCGGATAGTAATCAGCTGGCAGTCACGATGTTGAACACAGGCGAGTTGAAAGCAGGAGACTGTAGTGCACGAAGGCAGCGGATAGTATACAGCTGGCAGTCACGATGATGAACACAGGCGAGCTGCAAGCAGGAGACTGTAGTGCACGGAGGCAGCGGATAGTAATCAGCTGGCAGTCACGATGTTGAACACAGGCGAGTTGCCAGCAGGAGACTGTAGTGCACGGAGGCAGCGGATAGGAATCAGCAAACAGACTTGATGAGAAGCAGGTGAGTGAAGTAAAAGCTGGAGTGCACGGAGGCAGCGGATAGCAATGAGCAAACAGTCACATAGATGTAAAGTAACGTAGAAGTGGTTTAGAAGACTGTAGTGCACGGAGGCAGCGAATAGGAATCAGCAAACAGTCATGATGATACAGTTGATGGTAGAAGTGGTATGGAGCCACAGTAGTAGAAATGGTTTGGAAACCACAGGAATCAGCAGCGCTGAATACACGAGTAATACAGGAACACCTTCAGAGACTCATGAGGAATGAGACTCCAAGATCAGGCTACGTGGTGTTGACCACAGGTGCTTAATATAGGGAGTGTTGCCTGATCTGCCAATTGAGTTAAAGGGGTATACACTGAAGTATAGAAAAGGGCTGCGCATGCGCAGACCCTCAGGATGGTGGACGGCCACGGTTCCTAAAAGTCCGGGAAGAGGCACTCACGGTCCGGTGAGTGACACATATGTATCCTTGAGGCCTCTACATAGTCCTGTGCTCTGACATGTAGATTACTTCACCAGGCAGACTGCATTATCTTCATGGGAGCACCCTTCAGACTCTTTCCAATTCTCTGCTGCTTGGCTGCTTCTGAACGTTGCCTTTCCTCCAAGTACTCAATAGCAGTGTTCCTCCACAATTTATATCCCTCTTCTCTAACTGGCACATGTTTTATCCCTGAGAATGTATGTAGGCACGTATAGCCTTCATCACTTGGATAACTCCTAGGTGATTCACCAATTAGCTTATCGCCATCTGGAAAGGTTAGCTTTGGCTTGAGCTGTCCCGATTCCTAGGGTGGAAGGCAATTCTTGTCTTGATCGATGTGGTGTTGGGTTCAGATTCTGAGGGTCCCCACAACAGCACTTCTGAGCAACATCACCTACATACGGTCTCCCCACTCACTTGGGGTGTTTAGAAGGACAGGTAGGCATTCTCTAGCAGTAGAGCGGTTGGATCTCCTGGTCCTATCTCTGTGCATTCACTGCGAATCATTTGGCTACATATTTCACTTGAAGCATCTGTATGACATGATCATCTGGCATGTCTCCCAGACCTACTTGTATCCTAACACTTTGCAATAAATCTGTCATCACACCAGGCCTGGGCCTCCTCATTCATTAGTTCGGACTTCTTGATAGCATACGCAAATTCCTGAGCAGCTACTTTGCTCCCAGCAGTGCCTCCGCTGTAAGACTACGCAGCCAGGTACCACAGTACCCGTAGGGGAGATGGATGTTATATTTCATGGTTAGGGCAATCTTACCAGTGCTTTCACTCGAGTCATGTTCTCTGTCTTGGCTTACAGCTCTTTGCAAGGTCTTCCAGGGTTTGACTCAGGGAAACCCATGCCCGACTCCCTAACAAAAGACTTATGATAATTCACACAAACTCACCAGGAAAGGGGATAAAGCCACTTGGCTCATGTGATTAGAGGTGACCTCAAAGTCTAAAGGCTTCCCCAAGTAGACTGTAATTCCGCCTTATGGAGCAATGTCATCGCATTAGTGAAAATGAGCATGAACTTGGTTATAGTGTTCAAGATTGATTTAACTGGTGGCAATTGTCAGGTAATAGTGGGTGTCAGGTGACATACATTTTAAGCAAGCATCGCCATCCTTCTGCACACCCCAAGTGCCCAATTACATCCTACTGCGTATAATGGACACCCCGAAACACCCAATACTACCAATCTGCCAGTGATACTGCTCCACCAACTCCATTGTAAGTGAGGACTCCTGCAAACACGTATGTGAGTCTATACACTTGTGGTATCCATGTAACTCAGTGCTGTATGTGGTTTCACAATTTGTTGGGTTTTATGCTCCGTATGTGGGGTTTGTGTGACATGTTTAGCCGCAGGTAACGTTTTTTGTAGATTTTTGGCAAAAGTAGAGTATGTTGTGGAAAAAATAAGTATATAAATTATAAAAACTTGAAAATTACTATAATTCTCATGTTTTTCTAGTTACAGGAAATATGGGCTTTAGTGGTAATAAAACAATTATTCATTGTTAATTTCTGATATTCTTCTGTGGGTCTTGTTGGTATTTTTGGACACTTATGTACATAAGTCCTGTTGAGACTGAGTTCTGCAGTGGTCACAAATGTTATGGGGGCTACACATATATAAATTACCAACATACTTGGGAGCTTGTTCAAATTGAATATAGTTTTAATCTCTTGATTTAATTTGTTGAAATATTCCATCCATATTTATGACCAGACATGAAATTCAGTTCAAAGGGTGATGCAAAGTAATAGCTAAACTCGTCCTGAAAATAAATCCTATTAAAGTGTTTACAGGAAAGAGGCAGGTTAATTGTGTGGCTGCTATCAAATTGACCTTAGGGCTAGATTTACTAAACTGCAGGTTTGAAAAAGTGGAGATGTTGCCTAGAGCAACCAATCAGATTCTAGCTGTCATTTATTTAGTGCACTCTACAAAATGACAGCTAGAATCTGATTGGTTGCTATAGGCAACATCTCCACTTTTTCAAATCCGCAGTTCAGTAAATCTAGCCCTTAGTCTCTCTCTCTCTCTGTCTATGTGTGTGTGTGTGTGTGTGTGTGTGTTTTAGGGAATTTAGACTGTAAGCTCCTATGGGGCATGAACTGATGTGAGTGAGTTCTCTGTACAGCGCTGCAGAATTTTTGGCGCTATATAAATAGCTGATGATGATGATGATGATGCGGCCTAAAGCAATGTACATCAACACCTTGAGAATCAGTTTTGCACTGCCAGTGAGATTTTTTTGCTGCAACTTGGGCATTCAAAAGGTTACATTTTTGTTTTGTTCAAAAAAGAAAAAAGAAAGAAAATATAACGGAGACACTAAACAGAATGATTTAAAACTCAACCCTTGAAGGGTATGGTTACCTGCCGCAGAGTCCACAAAAGATATCCATAGGAGACCAGGATGGTAAGAAACGGGATTGCGAAGCAGAAGGAGAAGAAGCTTATGATGTAGGACATATTCACAGGGTCAGTGCTGTACCAGTCAGGGGCACAGGATGTCTGAACACCTTCCAGCTGATAGCTGCCCCAACCAAAAAGCGGTGGCGTGTTCCATATGAGTGACCAGATCCAGGACACTGCTATACCAGCCAGGGCCTGCCTTGGGGTGAATGTTAAGGTCCCCATGGGTTTACATACCACAAACACACGGTCCACAGCTATAACTGCGATTGTGCACAGAGCTGCAATTCCTGCAACAAAGCAAATCTGCATTAGTGATGTCTGCTAGTTACGTATTTATTACTTTAGATGTAGTCATGCTAATTATAGCACCTTTGTTAAATTATTATTATTTTCTGTTTATTTATAAATAGACAACACATTGCAAAGCACTGTACATTGAGGAGATTATGACATGACATAACTTATATATAATAACATAAAATAGAGGGTAAAGGTGGGGTATCATCATCATTTCTTTATATAGCGCCATTTGAAAGACCTAATATACAGAGCTGGGTGACCACAAGGCACCAGTCTGTCAGTTTGCTAGTTGCTTCCAGGAGAGGACAACTTGGCTGGGATAGATATCAGAGACACGCCATGTTCGACCAAGCCAATTAGACATGAGACGAAGGGACATGAGAGACAAAGCTGAAGTCAATGGATTGAAGAAGGTAGAATCATGAACATGCAAACAAAACAAAACTCTTTGAAACACCAGCAGAGAAAAGCAAATTCAAACTTTGTCTGTGTAAAGCTTGGGAGGAGTGTAGGCCTTATAAATGCTGCATTACAGTGAGGTCTCTTAGTTCTAATTGACTCGACCTTTAGCAGAAGGGCTGTTTGCAGTAAGTGATAAGGAATGTTTGAGTTGTCAGTGTTGTCAGTGCAGTGCCGCCTGTCGTCTATAGTTGGTAATGTTTTGGATCGTCAGTATTGAAGCCCTTCCAGTGTACCAGGAATTGCACCCCTTTTGCAGATCTACAGAAGACAATGATCGACTGGATGATGTCTTCCTGGAAGACCACGTAAAATCACAGAGCGGGGTCAACGACTGCTAAGGCGCAGGAGGCATAAAAGTCGCCAGCGCTCTGCTGATTCCATGGCTGAAGAGTTACGAACTTCCACTGGCATTAATGTAAGTGCAGAAACTGTGCGGCGGGAACTTAATGGAATGGGTTTCCATGGCCTAACAGTTGCATGCAAGCCTCACATCACCAAGACCAATGCCAAGCGTCGGATGGAGTGGTGTAAAGCGCACAGACAATGGACTGTGGAGCAGTGGAAACATGTTCCGGTGAGTGATGAATCACGCTTCTCTGTTTGGCAGTCAGATGGATGAGTCTGGGTTTGACGGATGCTGCGGGATCGTTACCTGCCTGACTGCATTATGCCAACTGTGAAGTTTGGTGGAGGAGGGATAATGGTATGGGACTGTTTTTCAGGGGTTGGGCTAGGCCCCTTATCTCAAGTGAAGGACAGTCTTAATGCTTCAGCATACCAAGTCATTTTGAACAATGCTATGCCTCCAACTTTGTGGCAACAGTTTAGGGAAGGCCCTATTCTATTCCAAAATGACTGTGCCTCCTGTTGCAGCAGAAAAGGGCAAGGACTACAAAGACATAGTTTGATGAGTTTGGTGTGGAAGAAAGTGACTGGCCCGCACAGAGCCCTGACCTCAACCCCATTGAACACCTTTGGGATGAACTGGAACAGAGATTGCGAGCCAGGCCTTCTAGTCCAACATCAGTGCCTGACCTCATAAATTCTCTACAGAATGAATAGACACAAATTCCCACAGAAACAATCCAGCATCTTGTAGAAAGCCTTCCAAGAAGAATGAACCAACTCCATATTAAAGTTTATGTGTTTAAATACAATGTCATTACAGTCCCTGTTGGTGTAATGGTCAAGAGTCCGAATACTTTTGTCCATATAGTTATATTACTAGTATATGATGCTTTATTAATCTGGACAGAAGTCGTGATGACAGGCGCTCTTTGAAGTCTAACAATACACAATGCAAATATACGTTTGTGCAGCTTTGTTTGGTAAATATATTACCAAGATTTACTGTATATATAAGACAGAGGAGCTTTGCATTTACCCCACTGTGCATTGGCTGTGTGAAAGTAGATGAATCATGGAGATGCTCGGTTGGCATGTCGTTTGAAACGGCTGGTAATGTTCCTCTTGTAACCATTCAGCTTTTTATATCTGTAGTTTATTCCTAATAGTCCCCTGAGTGTCTTTACAATGTGGAGGCTGGGGAGACTAGACCTAGCTTCTGCATATTAAGACACATGATGAAGTGGTAAAACTCCAGCAGACTTTTCATATGAAAAGGTAATGGCTTTATAAAATGAATTTATGGCTTGTAAAATGAAAGATATGTGCCACACTAAGCTAAAAATGTAAATTAACTTCTCTTCCAGGTTGCACTAAAATGGCAAACGTATTTAAAGGTTATTTTTTATTAACTTAACACTGATGTGAAATATTTTTTTCAGATTTTATAAAGGTCTGTGCGCTTACCATAAATCTCTGAAATATTGTTCTAAACAATATTGTGAACAATACAAATGCACGGGAGAACAATGATCTAGGTCGGACTTCCAAGTAATAGCAGCAGTGTACCTATTGATATGCTGTATGGATGATACATCAAGGTGTCGTCCCATGCTGTAAAACCTCCTTTACCCGTGTGCGACTGTTCAGCGTCAGATCCGCGCTCTTTCACTCGCACCATGACATACCTGTAACTCATCAACCACTGACACCAACACTTGCATGGGGAGAAATTGGCCACAGTACTTATTGATTGCATAAATGGAGAAAGCAGTAAGCATTACATGCTTATAACCATAAATATAGAACACTGTACATAAATTAACCTTAAGACTAATTTATAAGAACCCCTTTATAACATAATCTTATCTATTTCTCTTTCTCTGTTAACTCTCTCAAGACCATGGGATGTCTCAGAAGTTTGACAATAACCAACACTGTGTACTGGTATATGTCTGCTTCAGAGGTCAGCCACACAAACCATCCCCTCTGGACCTTGCCCAACAAAGGGGTAACCCACATTAACCATGACCCTCTGGAACCATTGCAAACCATGCTGTGTCATGTAACTCCACATGAATCTATTCTTACCACACACTAAGCTAATAAAAATGGGTGGGAGGGCCGGTGATGCTGTCACTTGCAAACTGCTTTCTGATGACACTCCTCCTCTTCACTCTATACATAACCCCAATAACCCCAATACGAGCTTACGCCCACTTTCTAGCTGCCTCAATTGATCTTTACTTTTTGCCTTGCTATATGCCTTTCCCGTTATGCCTTCATGTACTGCTCATTCCTAGCTCATGTTCCCATTCCACAAATCTTTGTCTGTTCCAGGGTCTTCTTCCACCCACACGATGACATACCTGTAACTCATCAAGAACTGACACCAACACTTGAATGGAAGCAAGTTGGCCACAGCATTTATTGATTATATACATGGAGAAAGTGATTAGCATGTTTATAACCATAAATGTATAATTCTTCATATAAATAACCTTAACTCTAACTTACATATACCTTTATAATTTAATCTTACTTTACTATTTACCTTTCACCACTAACTGTCCCAATTGTACGGAGACCCTGGAGGTCTGTCTTTGACCAGCACCATGAACTGACTCCAGCCACTATTTTTGTGCTCCAAAACCTCCATCTTCCATTTTGCTCTGGGATAAACCTCTTCTAGAGCCATCATCTCCTCAGGACTTTGGTCTTGGAGATACCGTTCCCATATCACTAGGCTCCCTTATTAATGAAGGGGAAACACACTTAAACCAAAACTCTCTGGAACCCCAGGATGAAGATTTGAACTCTCCTGTCTGTTCAGCCCGCTATACACCATATGTTTTCTCTACTCCATTCTCAAAACTCAAACATCATGGGCCTGATTTATTTTGGAAATGCAACATAAACTCAACTTTTGTTTAAAAAAAAATTGTATGTATATATATTTGTAAGCCAATCCAAGCGTATCTCAAGATATGTTTCCATTTGAATCTGGGTATTGGTTCATCACGGTCAAAGACAAATTACAAGTAGCAAAGTAACATTTATACGGCCGAAAGCCAGAGTGTTTGAGCCTATTTTCATTAACTTCAATTTATTGTGGAGATTCCGATGGTTTGAGTATGGTACTACATCCAGCACTCAAGCTGTTTAAGTCAAGTTTCCATTGGAGCTATTCTATTTAACAACATCCTTCGAGGGATTCTGAATGACATTGTATGCTATTCAAGGGAACGATCAATCAGATTCCCAACAAACATCTTAGTACTCTTTATATACAAAGAGTTTTGCATGCATTAGATAGCAGAGTGGGATTGTTATCAGTGCACTGATATTTGATTGTATTCAATTGTTTTTAGTGTAAACAATAAATAAACAATTGTATTATTCCACGTGGATTCGTCATTGGGTGCAGTCTGAAGTTTCAGCGCTGGTATACATATCTTTTAATTATTCATTCTACCAACAGGTTTATACAGCAGCGATTCTTTAGACATACACCCAAGTTTAATTGGCTATAGTCTAGTGTTACAGCGCCGAATTTACTGTGTTTGATTGTTCGATACCAAACTGTTCTTGGATGATTGGGAGAAGTTGCTCTTGGAGGATGTTTTGGTACCATTCTTTATTCATAGTTGTGTTCTTAGGCAAAATTGTGAGTGAGCCCACTCCCTTGGCTGACAAGCAACCCCACACATGAATGGTCTCAGGATGCTTTACTGTGGGCATGACACAGGACTGATGGTAGCACTCACCTTTCCTTCTATGGACAAGCATTTTTCCAGATGCCCCAAACAATCTGAAAGGGGATTCATCAGAGAAAAATACTTTACCTCAGTCCTCCAGTCTACAGCTGTCCAATTCCAGTACCTTTTGCAGAACATCAGTCTGTCCCTGATGTTTTTCCTGGAGAGAAGTAGCTTCTTTGCTGGCCTTCTTGACATCAGGCCATCCTCCAAAAGTCTTCGTGTCACTGTGCGTGCAGATGCACTCACACCTGCCTGCTGCCATTCCTGAGCAAGCTCTTCACTGGTGGTGCCCCGATCCCATAGCTTAATCAACTTTAGGAAATAGTCCTGGTGCTTACTGGACATTCTTGGGTGCTCTGAAGCCTTCTTCACAACTATTGAACCTCTCTCTTTGAAGTTCTTATTGATCCAATAAATGGTTGATTTAGGTACAATCTTACTAGCAGCAATATCCTTGCCTGTGAAGCCCTTTTTGTGCAAAGCAATGATGACTGCATGTGTTTCCTTGCAGCTAACCATAGTTAATAGAGGAAGAACAATGATTTTAAGCACCACCCTCCTTTTAAAGCTTCCAGTCTGTTATTCTAACTCAATCAGCATGACAGAGTAATCTCCAGCCTTGTTCTCGTAAACCCTCACATCTGTGTTAACGAGAGAATCACTGACCTGATGTTAGCTGGTCTTTTTGTGGTAGGCCTGAAATGCAGTGAAAATATTGTTTTTGGGATAGTTCATTGTCATGGCAAAGAGAGACATTAAATTAATTGCAGTTCATCTTATCACTTTTCATGACATTCTAGAGTATATGCAAATTGCCATCATAAAAACTGAGGCAACAGACCTTGTGAAAAATAATATTTGTGTCATTCTCAAAACTTCTGGCTATGAGTGTAGTTTTTGTAAATTGCACCCTTAGGTTCTTCTTCATTTGCTTATTAACTAAGTCATAGGCAGCATTCTCAAATTGTTTCCTCCAGCATGAATTACTATCACGTTGGACGCACAGTTATACTTTGCAGACCTACTACAAATTGATGATATATTGTTCTTTTTCATACTCCAATTGCCTAACTATCTGACTACATCTCGCCTATTGCCAATCCCAAGTATTTGGTTTAACCGCTGCCTGACGATCCACTCAGATTACATAGGTGTTCCTAACAATACACGCATGCTAAACACCCCTTCTATTCTAAAAATCAGAAGAATTGATATTTCAACCTTATCAGGGGCTCAGTGGATGGACCCTCTGTTGACAACAAGACTTTTTATTGAAGAGATTTTTATATTCCGAAGAAAGAAGTGTAGACTTCTCTTTAGTCATTCTCAGCAGCTAATCAACAAATCACAGCCACAGGATTTCTCCTGGCTGTGATCTGCTGCTCTAACATACAAAATCAACAAGCCATCAAGTGTAGACTGCACACTTACACAGGTAAAATCTTGCTTTAGCACACTGCTATCCCCTTCACATCAATATGCTTTTGAGTAAGCTTAACTAGAACTGACTAAAATGTGGGCTGAACAAGGTAACCTATGGCCCAGAATTGATAGGGTTTCCACAGCCAGGACATGTGACAATTATTATGCATAATATGGTTACAGCAAAATCTGTGCACACCATTTGGCGATCAGATAAAGCACAATCCCTAGGGCCTAATAGTCATGAAAACACACTTTTCATCCAAACATACTGTATATGGACACATTTTGACAGAATTTCCAATAGAAATGATCATAAAATAAATCACATTTACTACAAAGTGCTAAGCATGTACAAATGTACTCTGTAATTGCTATTAACAATTTAGGTATCAAACAGGTACTTTATGGAGCTTTTGTGGAATGTACTTATATGAGTACATGTATATGAGTCCCAAAGCAGGACAGTTTTGAAGAAAAGCAATTTGGGTCCAAAAAGAGACGGTCCTTCCAAAAGACAAACGTTTAAGAGGTATGGACTACTTCTGTGTTATTAGGTAAATTTAAAAGACTATGTTTTAACTAGGGATGAGCGCGCTCGGATTTCTGAAATCCGAGCCCACCCGAACGTTGCGGATCCGAGTCGGATCCGAGACAGATCCGGGTATTGGCGCCAAATTCAAAAGTCAAACTGAGGCTCTGACTCATAATCCCGTTGTCGGATCTCGCGATACTCGGATCCTATAAATTCCCCGCTAGTCGCCGCCATCTTCACTCGGGCATTGATTAGGGTAGAGGGAGGGTGTGTTAGGTGGTCCTCTGTGCTGTTTAGTTCTGTGCTGTTTAGTTCTGTGCTGTTTAGTGCTGTGCTGTTTAGTGCTGTGCTGTGCTGTGCTGTGCTGTGCTGTGCTGTGTTCTGCAGTATCAGTCCAGTGGTGCTGTGTGCTGTGCTCTGTCCTTCTGAGGTCAGTGGTGCTGCTGGGTCCTGTGCTGTGTCCTGTTCAGTCCAGTGGTGCTGTGTCCTGTGCTCTGTGCTTCTAAGGGCATAGTTATTTCCCCAATATTCCCCTGTGTTTAAAAAAATAAAAAAAAGTTTTTTTTATAAAATACCAAAAACTACTTTAATATTTTTTAATTACCACAAAATTTTCACAACCAATCCTGCAGTATAAGCCCATTGGTACTGCAATATTACCAAGTTCACACATTCAGCAGTAAAAGTCCAGTGGTACTGCAATATTACAAAGTTTACACATTCTGCAGTATCAGTCCAGTGGTGCTGTGTCCTGTGCTCTGTCCTGCTGAGTTCCGTAGTGCTGCTGGGTCCTGTGCCGTGTCCTGTTCAGTCCAGTGGTGCTGTGTCCTGTGCTCTGTGCTTCTAAGGGCATAGTTATTTCCCCATTATTCCCAAGTTTGTAAAAAATAAAAAAAAAGTAAAAAAAAAAAAAAAATTTAAAAAAAAAAAAAAATATATAATAATTATAACCAAATTTGCAAAACCAATCCAGCATTATAAGTCCATTGGTACTGCAATATTACCAAGTTCACACATTCAGCAGTAAAAGTCCAGTGGTACTGCAATATTACAAAGTTTACACATTCTGCAGTATCAGTCCAGTGGTGCTGTGTCCTGTGCTCTGTCCTGCTGAGTTCCGTAGTGCTGCTGGGTCCTGTGCCGTGTCCTGTTCAGTCCAGTGGTGCTGTGTCCTGTGCTCTGTGCTTCTAAGGGCATAGTTATTTCCCCATTATTCCCAAGTTTGTAAAAAATAAAAAAAAAGTAAAAAAAAATAAAAAATTAAAAAAAAAAAAAATATATATAATAATTATAACCAAATTTGCAAAACCAATCCAGCATTATAAGTCCATTGGTACTGCAATATTACCAAGTTCACACATTCTGCAGTATCTTGTGCTACATATAATGGAGACCAAAAATTTGGAGGATAAAGTAGGGAAAGATCAAGACCCACTTCCTCCTAATGCTGAAGCTGCTGCCACTAGTCATGACATAGACGATGAAATGCCATCAACGTCGTCTTCCAAGCCCGATGCCCAATCTCGTAGTACCGGGCATGTAAAATCCAAAAAGCCCAAGTTAAGAAAAAGTAGCAAAAAGAGAAACTTAAAATCATCTGAGGAGAAACGTAAAGTTGCCAATATGCCATTTACGACACGGAGTGGCAAGGAACGGCTTAGGCCCTGGCCCGTGTTCATGACTAGTGGTTCAGCTTCACCCACGGATCTTAGCCCTCCTCCTCCTCCCCCCCCCTACAAAAAATTGAAGAGAGTTATGCTGTCAGCAACAAAACAGCAAACAACTCTGCCTTCTAAAGAGAAATTATCACAAATCCCCAAGGCGAGTCCAAGGGTGTTGGTGGTTGTCAAGCCTGACCTTCCCATCACTGTACGGGAAGAGGTGGCTCGGGAGGAGGCTATTGATGATGTAGCTGGCGCTGTGGAGGAACTTGATGATGAGGATGGTGATGTGGTTATTGTAAATGAGGCACCAGGGGGGGAAACAGCTGATGTCCATGGGATGAAAAAGCCCATCGTCATGCCTGGTCAGAAGACCAAAAAATGCACCTCTTCGGTCTGGAGTTATTTTTATCCAAATCCAGACAACCAATGTATGGCAATATGTAGCTTATGTAAAGCTCAAATAAGCAGGGGTAAGGATCTTGCCCACCTAGGAACATCCTCCCTTATACGTCACCTGAATAACCTTCATAGTTCAGTGGTTAGTTCAGGAACTGGGGCTAGGACCCTCATTGGTACAGGGACACCTAAATCCCGTGGTCCAGTTGGATACACACCAGCAACACCCTCCTCGTCAACTTCCTCCACAATCTCCATCAGATTCAGTCCTGCAGCCCAAGTCACCAGCCAGACTGAGTCCTCCTCAATACGGGATTCATCCGAGGAATCCTGCAGCGGTACGCCTACTACTGCCACTGCTGCTGTTGCTGCTGTTAGTCGGTCATCTTCCCAGAGGGGAAGTCGTAAGACCGCTAAGTCTTTCACCAAACAATTGACCGTCCAACAGTCGTTTGCCATGACCACCAAATACGATAGTAGTCACCCTATTGCAAAGCGTATAACTGCGGCTGTAACTGCAATGTTGGTGTTAGACGTGCGCCCGGTGTCCGCCATCAGTGGAGTGGGATTTAGAGGGTTGATGGAGGTATTGTGTCCCCGGTACCAAATCCCCTCGAGATTCCACTTCACTAGGCAGGCGATACCAAAAATGTACAGAGAAGTACGATCAAGTGTCCTCAGTGCTCTTAAAAATGCGGTTGTACCCACTGTCCACTTAACCACGGACATGTGGACAAGTGGTTCTGGGCAAACGAAGGACTATATGACTGTGACAGCCCACTGGGTAGATGCATCCCCTTCCGCAGCAACAGCAACAGCTGCATCAGTAGCAGCATCTACAAAATGGCTGCTCATGCAAAGGCAGGCAACATTGTGCATTACAGGCTTTAATAAGAGGCACAACGCTGCCAACATATTAGAGAAAATGAGGGAAATTATCTCCCAGTGGCTTACCCCACTTAGACTCTCATGGGGATTTGTGGTGTCAGACAATGCCAGTAACATTGTGCGGGCATTAAATATGGGCAATTTCCAGCACGTCCCATGTTTTGCCCACACCATTAATTTGGTGGTGCAGCATTACCTCAAGAGTGACAGGGGTGTGCAGGAGATGCTTGCGGTGGCCCGCAAAATTGCTGGACACTTTCGGCATTCAGCCAGTGCCTACCGCAGACTAGAGGCACATCAAAAAAGCTTGAACCTGCCCTGCCATCACCTCAAACAAGAGGTTGTGACGCGCTGGAACTCCACCCTCTATATGCTGCAGAGGATGGAGGAGCAGCAAAAGGCCATTCAGGCCTACACAGCCACCTACGACATAGGCAAAGGAGTGGGGATGCGCCTGAGTCAAGCGCAGTGGAGACTGATTTCCGTGTTGTGCAAGGTTCTGCAGCCATTTGAACTTGCCACACGAGAAGTCAGTTCCGACACTGCCAGCTTGAGTCAGGTCATTCCCCTGATCAGGCTGTTGCAGAAGCAGCTGGAGAAAGTGAGGGAGGAGCTGGTAAGCCATTGCGATTACAGCAAGCATGTAGCTCTTGTGGATGTAGCCCTTCGTACGCTTTGCCAGGATCCGAGGGTGGTCACTCTTTTAAAGTCAGAGGAATACATTCTGGCCACCGTGCTCGATCCTCGGTTTAAAGCGTATGTTGTGTCTCTGTTTCCGGCGGACACAAATCTACAGCGGTGCAAAGACCTGCTGGTCAGGAGATTGTCCTCTGAAGAGGACCGTGACATGCCAACAGCTCCACCCTCATTTTCTTCCACATCTATGGCTGCGAGGAAAAGGCTCAGTTTTCCCAAAAGAGGCACTGGCGGGGATGCTGATAACATCTGGTCCGGACTGAAGGACCTGCCAACCATTGCAGACATGTCTACTCTCGCTGCATTGGATGCTGTCACAATAGAAAAAATTGTGGATGATTACTTTGCTGACACCATCCAAGTAGACATGTCAGACAGTCCATATTGTTACTGGCAGGAAAAAAAGGCAGTTTGGAAGCCCCTGTACAAACTGGCTCTATTTTACCTGAGTTGTCCCCCCTCCAGTGTGTACTCGGAAAGAGTTTTTAGTGCAGCGGGGAACCTGGTCAGTGAGCGGCGGGGAACCTGGTCAGTGAGCGGCGAAGGAGGTTGCTTCCTCACAACGTTGAAAAAATGATGTTTATAAAAATGAATAATCAATTCCTCAATGAAGTACAGCACTGCCCTCCAGATACTACAGAGGGACCTGTGGTTGTGGAGTCCAGCGGGGACGAATTGATAATGTGTGATGAGGAGGAAGTACACACTGTAGGGGGAGAGGAATCAGAGGTTGAGGATGAGGACGACATCTTGCCTCAGTAGAGCCTGTTTAGTCTGTACAGGGAGAGATGAATAGCTTTTTTGGTGTGGGGGCCCAAACAAACCAATCATTTCAGTCAAAGTTGTTTGGTAGGCCCTGTCGCTGAAATGATTGGTTTGTTAAAGTGTGCATGTCCTATTTCAACAGCAGACCTCTCAACTGCAGCTCATCCCTCCTCTGCGGGGATAATGTCTCCTGTGCTCTGACACGTCACTCTGTGTACTCTCAGCCTCAGGATCTGACACTACAGCTACCATGCCTCTTGTAGCAGCCCTCACTCCAGGGCCTCTTCCATGTGCAGTGTCCCCCTCTCTCTTGGGTTCACTATAGTGGCATGGAGTTCTCCCCCTCATCCAGGGCACACATTCCTTGCCCTGGCTCAGTCACCACGCTCAGACTTCCAGGCAATGCTGGGGGAGCCTGGGAGCTTCCACCCCAGGTCCCCAGCTACAACTCTCCTCTCCTGTGTCTTCTCTCTCTTTCTGACACTTTAAAGATCGTGCCTTTAAATGAAAAAGTCAGTCTTCATTGCACGACTATGTGCAAGTGCAACAGGGACATTTTTTTGGGTTTACAAAGTCAAACAATAACACTACGACCCTGTCTGTCTGGGGTCTGTCAATGACGAATTGTCTGGAGCATGTTTTGAGGAGGTATTGTGGCCCCGGTATCAAATTGGGTACCGGGGCCACCCCACTATGCAGTCCAGATACTTGTTTGGTGGAATTCCGACACGTGGAGGGTTTTTTAATTATATTGTGGCCTCGGTACCAAATTGTGTACCGGGGCCACCACACTACGCAGTCAAGATAGATAGATGCGTATCATAGATAAAGTACATTCAGTGGTGTGGGGCAAATTGAAAAATATTCAAAATGCACTGACATTATCAAAAACAAGAGGTTGTCACACGCTAAAACTCCAACATGTATATGATGGAGAGGATGGAGGAGCAGCCGTATGTGTAGTGTAATGCAGACCTGTTGAAGGTTTTTTATATATTTTATTGTGGTGCCCAGTGCCCACTCCTCTACGCAGTCCAGGTACATTTATTGGTGCGATTCATAAAAGTTCAGGGTTTTTAAGATATTGTGGTGACCCACTCCTCTACGCAGTCCAGGTACATTTATTGGTGCGATTCATAAAAGTTCAGGGTTTTTAATATATTGTGGTGACCCACTCCTCTACGCAGTCCAGGTACATTTATTGGTGCGATTCTTAAAAGTTCAGGGTTTTTAAGATATTGTGGTGACCCACTCCTCTACGCAGTCCAGGTACATTTATTGGTGCGATTCATAAAAGTTCAGGGTTTTTAATATATTGTGGTGACCCACTCCTCTACGCAGTCCAGGTACATTTATTGGTGCGAATCAAACAAGTTGATGGTTTTCTTATTATATATATTGTGGTGACCCACTCCTCTACGCAGTCCAGGTACATTTATTGGTGCGATTCATAAAAGTTCAGGGTTTTTAAGATATTGTGGTGACCCACTCCTCTACGCAGTCCAGGTACATTTATTGGTGCGAATCAAACAAGTTGATGGTTTTCTTATTATATATATTGTGGTGACCCACTCCTCTACGCAGTCCAGGTACATTTATTGGTGCGATTCTTAAAAGTTCAGGGTTTTTAAGATATTGTGGTGACCCACTCCTCTACGCAGTCCAGGTACATTTATTGGTGCGATTCATAAAAGTTCAGGGTTTTTAATATATTGTGGTGACCCACTCCTCTACGCAGTCCAGGTACATTTATTGGTGCGATTCATAAAAGTTCAGGGTTTTTAATATATTGTGGTGACCCACTCCTCTACGCAGTCCAGGTACATTTATTGGTGCGAATCAAACAAGTTGATGGTTTTCTTATTATATATATTGTGGTGACCCACTCCTCTACGCAGTCCAGGTACATTTATTGGTGCGATTCATAAAAGTTCAGGGTTTTTAATATATTGTGGTGACCCACTCCTCTACGCAGTCCAGGTACATTTATTGGTGCGAATCAAACAAGTTGATGGTTTTCTTATTATATATATTGTGGTGACCCACTCCTCTACGCAGTCCAGGTACATTTATTGGTGCGAATCATAAAAGTTCAGGGTTTTTAAGATATTGTGGTGACCCACTCCTCTACGCAGTCCAGAAAGATACCTTTTTGCAACGTTTTGGACTAATAACTATATTGTGAGGTGTTCAGAATACACTGTAAATTAGTGGAAATGCTTGTTATTGAATGTTATTGAGGTTAATAATAGCCTAGGAGTGAAAATAAGCCCAAAAACTTGATTTTTAAACTTTTTATGTTTTTTTCAAAAAAAATCCGAATCCAATACCTTAAATCCGAACCGAGACCTTTCGTCAAGTGTTTTGCGAGACAAATCCGAACCTCAAAAATAACGAAAATCCGGATCCAAAACACAAAACACGAGACCTCAAAAGTCGCCGGTGCACATCCCTAGTTTTAACATGCATAATAAATATGATTTTTTTTTTTTACCAGCATGATATGATGAGAATTCTTCTTAGTTTTAATAACTGTGCAGGATAAAACTTAAACCTATAATAAAATTTAAGCGAACATAAGAGCACATGGGCAAAGAGGAATTTCCAGTGTCTAATAGTACTATTATTCTTTATTTATAGGGCGCCACAACTGGCACACAGTGCAACTAACTGGATCAGAGCTAGTGATTGAGGTGCGAAGGGTGATTTGGATTCCAAGGGCCTAGAGACCACTGAAGAGAAGTAAGACGGGTGCAGATAGGTCAGTTAGGGGGAGGTTGCAGTAGTCAAGGTGGGAAATGAATGAGAGTTTTTGGTGGCATTATTGGAGAGGAAGGGTCTGATACGAGCTAGGGTGCTGAAATGGAAGCTACAGGTTTGGATGAGGGATTGGTTATGGGTTGTGAAGGAGAGGGAGGATTCAAGGATGACACCCAGGGATCGAACTTGAGGAAGAGAGGAGATATTGGTATTGTCAGCAGTGATGAGGAGGTGGAGAGGGGAGAAGACTCGTGAGGGAGGAAAGACAATAATTGCAGTTTTGGACATGTTGAGTTTAAGAAAACATTGGGACATCCTCGGAAGAGATGGTAAAGAGACAGCAATGTACCAGAAGGATAGAGGTCAGGAGATGAGTGGTAGATTTGTGAGTCCTCGGCATAGAGATAGTACTGGAAGCTGAAGGAGCTGATAGATTTATCAAGGAAGGAGGTATACAAAGAAAAGAGCAGAGGGCCAAGGACAGAGCCTACAGGAAGCTGGGAAAGACGCAAGAAGGAGCCCAAGGTAGAAACAGAGAAAGAACAGTTATAGAAAAATTCAGAAAGGCCAATGGTGTGAAGGGTGTACAGCAGGAGAAGGTGATCTACTGTGTCATATGCTGCAGTGAAGTCCAGGAGGTAAGCAGAGAGAAGGGGCCTTTGGATTTGGCAGATAGAAGATTATTTGTGACTTTGCTTAGGGTAGGTCCCAATGATCAGGGCTTTGTCCCCAGTGTGTCCCAACCCTATAAATGCAGCCATAGAAATGCATTGTTAAGCCAAATATCGAGTGTCAGACAGATGTATGCTTGGCAGAGCTAAATTAAAACCAATTTAGACTGTAGACAGGGTAGGAATTATAACCGGCAGTACCGTAAACACTGTAACAGCAGTAATATAGCCCTCACATTATAACACAAAAGAAGCTCTCCTATTTTGATGGC
This sequence comes from Mixophyes fleayi, assembly GCF_038048845.1. Taxonomy (NCBI): domain Eukaryota; kingdom Metazoa; phylum Chordata; class Amphibia; order Anura; family Limnodynastidae; genus Mixophyes; species Mixophyes fleayi. The sequence continues at coordinate 114,516,806 of NC_134409.1, forward strand.
CAAGTTGCCAGGCACGTTACATAGCCCCATGGACACCCAATGTTATACAGTGTCATTGCACAAACATACTGTTCATCCCAATTGCTCATCACTACCCAGCAACATCAACAAATTAAGTTGAGTCACATTGCAAAGCCACTTTACCATTGCTAAATCACATTGCACAGCCACTTTGACCAACCCTATTAGCCATGGCTACATATTGCAAGACACAGTAGGAAGAATCCTGGTCGCTGTATGCTGAAATTCTCTCAGGAACCTCCACATGATAAATGGATGCTTCAAGGATATACAGTATACTGCTACGAGCTATTATTTGCACTAAATGCAAAAAAAGTGCTTATAGCAGCACATGTTCCTGGTACTTTTTGGATGCTGCTTACAGGAGCCTGTTCCTCTTTCTTGACAGCAACATTCCCAGTTAAGGTAGGAGAAAGGCCATTAAATGTGTGCATATTGTTACTATTCTGCTTGGCACAAATTGTCCATGCCTCCATCACTTGTCACGTGTGGGCCCCGTGAGCCAGAGTGGGCATTTGTCCCAACTGCTGGGAATGATGGGAGGTACCCTCTGCTCACTATCGCTCTGTACAGCAGACCGGTGATGAACGGCTGCTGCCAACAATGAAGAGATGTCTCCAGGGATGTGTAGGGCCCTTCAAAAGCATAAGAAACACCCCCAAGTGATGTGTCACACTATGACCAGACCATGCCCCTAAGCAGATGCAGCCATGTCTCCTTTTTGTAGAGCAAAAGCCGTGTCCTAATTCAGAAACTTTGGATGTTGGGAGATATGCCTTTAAATAAAGTGATAAACAGTGTTTGCCCCATAGTCTACCCTATGTCTATACTAAATTTACAAGATATATTTATTTATTGTTAGTAACAGCGTTTTGTGGCTTCTCAGAAATGGATACCTTTTAGAGATACATTTATTTCAAGGATTATACATTAAAATCCTATTTGATTAAAGAAATTGTCTGATTAAGATACAGTTTTTTAATATATAGGGTATTAAGGTTGTTATAAAATTACTAAAAACAAAAAACTAAAATTATTTCACCAGAAGCATAATGTGTTTCATTATATTTAATTATAATTAGTATTGATCATTCTCCTCTTTAGAATTGTATTTATTCTGTTTTTTAAGCTACTGCTGTCCATGAATGGTCCACTAGAGAATACCAGATCTCCGACAGTTATACTCATAAAAATATTTGTGGTATTGTGACAATTTGTTTCCTAAATGATTGCAAAATCTTATCTTTTTGTTCCAACACAAATAAATTTGCTTAAGAAACATTTTGACAAAGTTGTTTATAATATAAATATTTATGATGTGTTTATATTTATTTTTGAATGGACATTGTCATTCATAAACAACATTTTAAATGAAAATGAAAATGTTTAATAAATTCACATATTTAAAATTTCCCAGCAAACTTTCTGCTGTTCTTTACCCTACTTTATTCAGGCCCCTAACACTCCATATCCTATGAACACCAAGGGGTAAATTTATCAAGCTGCAGATTTCAAAAAGTGGAGATGTTGCCTATAGCAACCAATCAAATTCTAGCTATCATTTATTTAGTACATTCTACAAAATGACAGCTAGAATCTGATTGATTGCTATAGGCAACATCTCTACTTTTTCAAAACCGTAGTTTGATAAATTTACCCGCAAACTTTGGAAGATCATTTCCCTAGTGCCTACTCTCCACTGTTACAGTAGACATTTATTAACGTGGTATAACATTAGGACAAGCACTAAAGGGTAGATTTACTAAAGCTTCTAAAAGTTAAAATTGGGGTGTTGCCCAATCAGATTCTAGCTGTCATTTTCCATAGTGGACTAAATAAATGATAGCAAGAATCCGATTGGTTGCTATGGGCAACACCTCCCCCTCTCCTTTTTAGAAGCTTTAGTAAATCTACCCCTAAATATAACAGATTATTTAATGGGGAATTACATTGCAATGCATATTTAATTTCATTTTATACATTTAAATTTCAGCACATTTCATTTTATCTGAAGGACTTACCAAAAAATGCCACGGCAAACCCTTCTATGACACAGCCTACTCTTCCAAGGTTAAAGTAACCAACAGCATTGGTTTCAACAGTGAGGAGACTTCCCAGGAGGGTCACACCTAGGTCAGCAATTGCCAGGTTGACTAAAGAGTAGTTGATAGGATGTCTCAACTGCCGATACTTAATTGTCACCATGATGACAGAAATGTTGAGGACAAGGGAAGCGGTGCAGAATATGGCCATTATAATTGCTAGTATGGTATAACCAATCCGGGGCATAAGGACCTTTCCCACTTGGTTTCCTTCAGTGCTGAAGTTCATCTCTGGCTGTGGGATGTCTTCATGAGCCATTTCACCTTGATATCTAACTAATTTAGTGGGATTCAATAACTGTTCCGTTCCTGCTGAGTGTAGCCAGCTGTCTCTATACATGGTGATATTATCAACAACTGATATGGTGAAGATTACTGAACACTTAAATCCCAAGATCCGGATTTGTATTACATAATTCCCCATTCTCATTAAATTTTTAATTATTCTAAAATTGCACTTTTCAAGATTTGTACCTGGCCGTCTGAACAACTTCCCAATTATTCTTACAGGATTAATTATGTTCTTCAACATGAAAAAGAGTCTTTCTAATTGAAATGAAGGTCAGTAAGAGCCTCTAAATAGTATTTTACCACCATGTTGGCTGCTATTGGTAAGATTTTGTACAGTTTGATTAACTCTATATCTGTGATATTGAAAAGGTTAACAGAAGTGGTACTGTGCAATCTGACTAAGAAAAAGTACAGTGAATTACATTCAGGCTGCAAAAAATAAGTGATACTAATGTGTATTTGTTTAAGCATACAGCATAAAACAATATTTAAAGCATTACCTACAGCACGTAGTACAAAAGAAGTGATAATTTGCAATCAACCGTAAATACAGAATAAGAACAGCTTATGATAATTACACCCAGCATACAGAACCATAGAATTTGTACTCTGCAATTGTGAATGTATTAAAACAAATTGTACTGCACACTTAGGCTAGGTACACACTGGCCCGTTGATTGCATGAGAAACCTCCAATCAGCTGACATCCGACCGTTTGGTCAGATATCGTGTGAGTGTGTATAGTGACACAATGATCTAAAGTTGTCCCAAAGTGCCGATCTCATCGTTTCAATTGGTTGGTCGTACTGTTTAATATTTTCCGACCAACAACCGACCAATCACGTAGTGTGTATGCACTCATGCTGTCGATCTCCATAGAGTTTACAGAGTCTTGTTCTTTTCAGCCGATGCTAGCGATGAATGTCCCGGTGAATAAATGTAGAGAGTGCTGTAGAAGGAATAAATCATTTGTTCGTTCTGAGACAGAATGTTTCGTTTCAGAGTCATAGAAGCCAACGAAATTCGTTAGGATATGTGGATAGCTATAACAAGGCGGTTTTAATCAGTGTGACAATGTGACAATAATGAATGCCTCAGAGGGAGGACACAGAGGGAGGACACATCACCAAGACTTCCCTGACCTGTTAAAAGAAATTAAAGAGACACTTTCAACAGTTCAGGTCAGGCAGAAATCCAAAAGGCCATTCAGAGTCTCAAAACAGAATTGTCCTCTACTGGTGAAAGGACAGATCAGGTTGAAAGTATGATGGAGGACATTATAACTTATCTGTAAGAAGTGGAAACAGGTCATTGCAGTCCGTTAGGACCAGGATAATAGAGCAACAATTTTAGAGAGGTTGAGCTCTCCGCATTAGACTCTTACTTTAAGAGACTATACTTAAGGTGCAATTAACCTCATCACCCTTCTCCAACTATTTCCCGAACAACTACCAAAACACCATTATCGCAGTTAGAGTTGGCATTGCACAACAGTGAAAGCAATCTTCCCCTCCCTCCATTCACAAAATCGTAGATAAAATCCACTTCAGTTTGAGATGGAGACATACGAGGTTCCTTACTCTATGGTACCATCCTCACCCATAGTCAAGTGGATGGCCTCGCATGTGCTCCCCACTGAAGGTGAGGGTTCTAAGATGTTATGCCCACCAGACTTGTCGACCACTATCACTTTTGAACAACCTCTTTGAGACATGTAATAGTTTAGTTCTAGCCTATTTACCTGCCTGACTTATGCCTGGTATGCTAACCCTCATGCCTTAATGCCCCTTCATATTTTGATTGTATGTATCTTGTGTTTGTCTGCTCCCCACTATGTACCCCTCCCCATTCCCTTACTTTTTTCTGTACCTCTTTCCTTTACCATTTAAAAACCCCAATAAAAATAATTCTGTTAAACAAAAAAAGAGAGACTATATTTCAACCGTCCTTTTATTTTCCAGAGGACCACATTTTATTGGATTGTGCTCACAGAGTATTAGGACCAAGCTAACAAGATCCTTCTTAACCAATAGTCACTGTATTATGAATGCACTACTTTATGGCCACAGAAGCAATCCTGTGACAGTCTATAAATCATGCCACAGTTACTTTTGAGTCTTCAGCACCTCATATATTTCAGGCTATCTCCCCAATAACCCTACTGAAAAGGAGAGAGCTTAAGCCATTTACCTAACCACTCACAGTCAACAACATTAAATACAGATTAGGATATCATTGTGTAAAGCATCAGAACATATTCTTCATGGTGAAAACACTGGTGTAAACCACCATACTCCTTCCCTTCTCTTGAGACATCACTGCCTCATACACTGACCCAAGAGGAGACAGTGACCGTAATGTCCCTCAAGAAGAGAGTGGATCACAGTCACTAAATTATCAAAGTCTGCTACAGAATGGGAACTTTGAAGTCTATCATTATAGTGATAATGTCTTTGAATAACCAAGGGAACAAAGTGAATTATAGAGTGACCTATTGTGAAAGTTAATACATTTTTTTATGTCCTTTCTAATCCTCAAATTCACTTATAGCAATGCTTATACTACAACAACCAGTATGAATCTATATAACTGTTACACTTTGTAATCTGTAATAATTGAAATTAAAATTGATCTCTGTTGTATATATATATATTTTTCCGTTAGCATTAAGTAGAAAACTATAATATATAAAAAGTAACTCATATGTTCGGTAGTGAAATTGATTATTCTCTGATTTATGCATGTCAATTTTACTGCCTTGACTTTACATTCTATAATTATTCAGGTCTAAATGATGTCTGAAACCTTTATTATTAACATATTTAATATTTATTTTACACCATTGTCTTATTGGGAAATCAGTCGTTTTACAGAAATTGTGATTTTAAACTTTTTGACCAACCAGATCTAAATTATGATTATTGATTAACCAGGTTCAAGTTGATTCACACTATTGTGTTATTCTGTTACTTCTTGGGTTTATGTGTTAAGTTTAGGTGCTGTCTGAAATATGTCAGCTCCTACTCTTTTATATTTGTAAGAAGTAAATTTAAATAAAGAAGACACAATGTGGCTTTTTTTCAGAGAGGTCACAGACAATTTGATATATTGAGGGCCACACAGCTACCAATATGTTTTTGGACTGTAAGAGGAAACACAAACACAAGAAGGAAATCCAAACATGGAATGAGCATACACATAGCTATAGTTGTCAACTCTACCTTAATGTCTGGGAGACTCCTGGACTCCATAGGAGATAGCCTAATCTCTCACATGCCCGCGGTGCCTCCCATACTACAACAAAATGGCTGCTGCTCTCCTAAATGGGGACAAGTGTTGTTATAAATTAATTATTATTTTCCTCTAGTGTTTGTCTCTAGCAATTTGAAAACCAGTACTACAAGAAAATATCTTATGCTCTCTAGCATTCAGGTATAGTAATTACTTAATCTTCACCCAGGTTTATCCTCAGGATACCTGGTCAGTGAGATTGTCCTGCGCACAGAATAGAAGTGAGTATGTTTATGCATCTCTGTGAATGTATGTCACCTTGTGTGTGTGTGTGTCTGTCTGTGTGTGTGTGTGTGCCTACTCTCCCTTAATATTGGGAGACCTCCCATGATGGTAGGCTAGATCCCCACTGTGCTTCCTGTACTGCCGGCTTGCATGTTATGATGCAAATGTCACACTGGCCAGTATGTGCTTGTATCAGAATGAGGATCCTCATGACTCTATGGGGTATATTTACTAAACTGCGGGTTTCAAAAAGTGGAGATTTTGCCTATAGCAACCAATCAGACCCGTGGGCGGACCCGTCCTCTGCTTCTTGTATTGTAAGTCTTCAAGGGCTTGCAGACTTCTGATCAAGCAGCTTTGCACCAAGGTGTCTTGCAAGGTTGATCTCTTTTCAGATATAATTTCATAATGTAGCAGCAGGTGGTGGGTAGATTACTGATAAACTGTGGATAGGAAATGTGATGAAAAGCTGTTTAAGAAGAGATATTGTTATGACATCAGGTCACAGCAGTTTTCACGACCACATAAAGACACAAAGCTGCAGACCAAGGTCACGTATCAATCACTATTGAGTGATTTTTTTTTCTTACAGTAACTGAACTATTGAAAAAATATTGACCAAAAACAAAACAAAAAAAACTCCTTAAAGTGCCCTTTTTGCAAGGCATCTTTTAACTTTTTTTTTAAATCATTTTATTTTCATTTATAGATATAGAAAATATAGATTTAGAAAGGGATAACATATTAGCATAAAAAGACAGCTACAAGAAGCACACAGTCGTATATTAGATCCCCCAAACCGTGGGACTGATTCATTAAGGATCTTAAATTAAGAAGTTTCTTATTTAAGTCTCCTGGACAAAACCATGTTACAATGCAAGGGGTGCAAATTACTTTTCTGTTTTGCACATAAGTTAAATACTGCCTGTTTTTTCATGAAACTTCTTAATTTAAGATCCTTAATGAACCAGGCCCCGTGTTCTACTAAATCAGGATATAAGAAATAAACTTATAATATGAGTGGGTGGGGGAGGATAGGAGTGGTAATAGGTTGGGGTGACAGGAAAGACACAGAGGTTTGTAAGAGTCGCTGGGGGTCAGAAATGTGTCCTACTATATAGGAACCAGATAGCCCATATCTGGATATATTTATGAGCTTTACTATTAAGATAGCCCATATTATTTTCCATTGCTGCCCACATTGTGCTATAGAGTAAAGGTAGGAGTGCCACAAGTATTTAGCCACAATTGAGATTTTGGAAGCCACTTTGTCTGTATCTTAGTCAATTTCTTCTGTTGGCATGCCCGATAAGAAGAACCACGGATCTTATGAGATGGGGCACTTAATTATATTGCCTAGCGAGGGGGAAATGTCATCCCTGAAAAGACGAAATTGCCCACATTTCCTCCAGAGGGCGATCTGTAAATTTTATAAAGACTGGTGGGAACCAGATATCATCTATAGTAAATCTTTTATGATTTTTTTTTTCTTAGAGTCAAGATTGAAGATTTAGATATTTTTCCTCTTAATATGGTCCACCCGTCTTCATCTGAAGGCCTGTCCAAGAGGGTCTCCCATTTGATTTCGTTTGTCTGGATTGGAGTTGGAAGAAGTGTACTGTAAAGGGTAGATACCATGCCCTTGTTTAACAGAAAACCAGAAAATGAGGCTAACGATCTAGAAGGGTTCTATTTAGAGAGGAAATTGAAGAAATGTTTGATTTGGAGATATTCAAAATGTATATTTTAAATAAGATTAACAGCCACACAACTATTGGTTTATCCATATCCCTATAGATATCAGGGGCGCACGCAGGATTGTCAGGGGAGGATTCACCCCCCCTGACCAAAAAAAACAACAACCACGAGAGAGAGCTGCGTTTCGGCAGCACTGTCCTATACAGCAGCCACGGCGCTGCCAAAGAAGCGTCTGCTGTATAGGACAGTGCCGCTATGGTGGGCACTGAGTTAGCGCAGGGGGGGGGGGTTTCTGGACACTCAGAAACCCCCCCTGCATGCGCCACTGGATATACAAAATGTTGCCTTTTTCGAGTTCCCAGTGAGATATTTTGCAGATCATCGCATACTAGGGAACTAGAAATAGTCCCTAAACTGGACTTATTTTGAACACTTAAATCCTGAACGTCTGTAGATCTTAAGGGAGCTCTTCTTCAGGAAATAATTCCTGCCTAAGAATCAATTTCTGCTAATGCCCTTGTGTTTACATCATTGCAATTATTTCCTATGATCCCTACAACAAAAGACACATTGTTCACTAATGTATGAAAAAAAATGATGGTAGGACAGGTCTGGAATTTCTTTTCTATGGAAATACAAATACTTGATTTAAATTACAGATGGTAGCAGTAATACGTTCAGGTCGAGACAATTATTTACCATCATTCACTAAATGTATAATTGTCTGAACCTGAAATGTAATTATGTTTATACAATGTAGATTGTACACACTGAAGAGGAAGCATTACTTTTAAAAATCTTTGTTTTCTAATTGCATGTGACATGGTGACCTCATTTCAACAATTATTTAGTGAACAAAAATAGGCCTGGATCTTTTATGATCCATGATGAGGTCACAGACAAGTTCAACAACTGCTTAAGAGCTTGTCCAAATTCATTAAGTCCTCCACCCTCATATAGCAAATGGGGGGGTGCTCACTGTCCCGGGGACCTCTTCCCCTTACCTGAAGATCGGAGCTCTCAAGTGGGCTCCTCATAATAGGACTACATGGATTGCATCTTCCGGCATTGTGACTGGCAGCGGCTGCCTTCATAAAGAATTATTAGACTGTATTTAGAGTTGATGTTGCCTTAGGCATTGCAAGTTAATATGCCCTAAATTAGAAATCGTGCACCCCACATGCTAATGTTCATTTATCTAACACCATTCTTGCCAACTCTCCCGGAATGTCTGGGAGACTCCTGAAATCCGGGTAGGCAGGATGCGGGAGATCAGGCAAGTCTCTCGCATCCTACAATTGCTAGCCAAAATTAAACGATTTGCGGTAAATCGCGTCATTTGTTAAAAGTACCATTAACATAAAACAGTGCTTCCCAGGGCACGTGCCTCTATAGTATATACAGCCCTGGATATTAAGTGTGGTCCAGCTTCTGGGGGCTAAATTTCTAAAATATCTTAAAAGATAAAGAGGAGCTGTTGCCCATAGCAGCCAATCAGATTCTAGCTATCACTTTTTATAATGTACTAGATAAATGATAGCTAGAACCTGATCGGTTGCTATGGGCAACAACTATACTTTTCCTTTTTAGAAGTTTTAGTAAATCTATCCCCTGGCTTCAGATAAGCGAAAGGTCCCCACCTGGTTGCTAGATGTGGTTTGTAGGACTTAGACGATGGGTTGTCCAAGGATTGATGACCCCTTAAGTATTTGTTCCCTCCAGTCTCTTTAGTCATGGCCAAGATACACTATATGGACAAAAGTATTTGGCCACACCTGTTAATTATTGAAATGAGGTGTTTCAATGAGACCCATTGCCAGAAGTGTATAAAATCAAGCACCTAGCCATGCAGTCTCCATTTGCAAACATTTGTGATACAAAATGGGTCGTTCTGAAGAGCTCAGTGACTTCAAACGCGGTACTGTGATTGTGTGGAGGTGTCCCCGGAGGAGACCCCCGTCAGCGCTGTGCCCCTGGAGGGGCCAAAGATGTTGCTATGCCTGGTGCCCGTGAAGAGGGCGAAGATGTCCGCCAGCGCTGTGCCCCTGAAGGGGCTGAAGAGGTCCCTGATGGTGCCCAGCAGGAAGAAAGAAGAGGAGAAGTACTCACCCATCCAGCAATCCAGCGGTGAGTATCGTGGCTTCTTTCCTGCAGGTCCCGTCCGCGGAAGAGTGTCCCGGTGAGTATTACGCTCGATTCCCCCTTTCGGTTAGGCCCTCACCGGCAGGTGTGTAAGGTACTTGAGGCGGGATTAGTCCTAGGACTAGTCTTGGTCTTAAGTGCCTGTAGTCCCCCGCGTCTTGGCAAGAACAAAGTGAGGAGGCGGCAAGTGAGCTTGGACTGACAGTGTCCTTGTTCTTTGCCGTATTCTCGGACAGCCCTTACCTGGTAGGCACGGCCGTAATCTCTGTCTCTTCCGTAGAGGGACGTGGTTGGAGTTGACAAGGGTTGCGGCTGCTGATCTGCTGGGATTGGATCGCAGCTGGGATATCGGAAGCGGACTGGAGGTGACCATCGTTTTCAAGGTAAGTTCTTTTGTGTTGCGTCAGTCCCTGTTTTCCCCGCAGGGGGCGTTACATTTTGGCGTAGTCGGCAGGATCAACGATGGCTCATCGGGGAATCATTCCGCTGTACGAGGGATACAGCTGTGTCCTCTCATGTGACGAAGTGGCAGCGTTCATGAAGCAAGTCCTGGAACGTTGTGAGACAAGGAAGAAGAAGAACAGAGGTACTAAACTGCAACGGGTGGAAGAAATGCTGTGCTGGAAGTGTGGGTTGCCTGGACACTTCGCATACCACTGCCCAGTTGCCGAGGAGATCTTTGGTGAATGGGAGGACGAGGAAGTCTCCGATGAATGGGAAGACGAAGAAGTCTTCGAGTGGAAGGATGAGGAAGCCTTCCATAAATGGTCTCAAAAGAAGTCGGAGTCTGGAAGGAAGGATCGGCAAAGCCTGCTGACTGTTGGATCGCAGGTGTTCAGGCCGTCCAAGCAAGATTCGCGACCGGAATACCCGCGACAGCCGGATGCTGGAGCCGGGGTATTGGAGACGTCGGATACGTCAGACGACTTGTCCGTGGCTGTGGAAGAGTTGGTCCCTGAAGACGAAGGAAGAGCTGAGCAGACCCTCCACGGGGAAGCGTTGTATCCGGAGACATGTGAAGATGTCTGCCCGGTGGTACCTGAGAGGATGGAAGCCATCAGTACCCCGGAAGAGAGAGCTGCTGAAGAAGTACTGCCTGAAGAAGACGGTACTTTAGAGAGCACAGCTGGAGAGTGGTGGATGCTGTCACCTTCCGAAGAAGCTTCCCGCACAACCGAGGAGGTATCGGACGAATGGGAGATTCCGGCAGGCGCTAAGGAAGAGACTCCCTGGATACCGACTTCGGGCGAGGAAGTTGCCAGGATGGTGTGGATCCTGCGCGAGAGGGCCTTATTGCGAAGGATCCGGTGGACGCAAGTCAGGGATGCCAGTAAGCGATCCTTGGAGGTGGACGTAGAGGAGAAGATGTCGATTGTGGGGACCACAATGGAAAAAGGCGGCGGAAATGTGGAGGTGTCCCCGGAGGAGACCCCCGTCAGCGCTGTGCCCCTGGAGGGGCCGAAGATGTTGCTATGCCTTGTGCCCGTGAAGAGGGCGAAGATGTCCGCCAGCGCTGTGCCCCTGGAGGGGCTGAAGAGGTCCCTGATGGTGCCCAGCAGGAAGAAAGAAGAGGAGAAGTACTCACCCGTTCAGCGATCCAGCGGTGAGTATCGTGGCTTCTTTCCTGCAGGTCCCGCCCGCGGAGGAAGGATGAGCCAATCAGGGCTCATCTTTCCCCGCTGGTCAATCAGCGGCCGGATACGCGATCCAATCGCGGCTCGCGCCCGGCCATTCAAAATATTGGCGTCGACGTGAGCCAATCAGCGCTCGCGCCGGCTAATGACGTCATGCCGGCGACTAAGTCGCCGGGTGGCGCCATTTTGAGAGAAAGAGTCCGGCAGCGGAGAGAGAAGGACGTCGTGGGACGTCCAGAGAGGAAGAAGACCAGAAGCGGCGGAGATCGTCGGCGGGGAGCCCTTGTAAGGGCTGAGAGCGCCCCCGCCCCAACAGCAGATCCAGCGCCGAAGAGGAGAAGAGGCGCCACCGGCTGGAGGGTCTGGAAGACCCGGAGAAGGAAGAAGAAGACGGCGTGGCAAGTTGAGTATCCTGCACAGAGCAGGTAAGTATACTCAACGTTAAAGTCGGGCACTAGGCCCGGGGCCACGGTCGGGCACAAGGCCCGTTGGCATGGAGAATTAGGGGCACAAGGCCCAGGGACTTGGGCACTAGGCCCCGATAAAGTTAGTGGGCCAGTAGGCCATATTGTTAACGGGCACAAGGCCCTGTTAGTGAGACAGGGGGCGTGAGAGCCCCAGTGCAAGGGCACAAGGCCCTTAGGTAGTTAGTGGCCTAGAGGCCATAGGAAGGCCACAGGGCCTGTGTAGAGGCTGGTAGCCCATAGGCTATAAAGGGCACAAGGCCCCTAGTAGGTAGCCAGGGAGGCCACAGGCCTCGGTAGGCAGGGGCTAGGACCCCTAGGTAGCAGGGCACAAGGCCCTAAGTAGTGGGCTCAGAGCCCTGAGGTAGAGAGGGGGCTGAGGCCCGTTAATCAGAGCGCAAGGCTCTGTGTGCAACTGGGCAAGAGGCCCATGGTGTGAAGGGCAGAAGGCCCTGGTGGTGGTGTGATAGAGGCATGGGAGCCTTGTGAGTGTAGGCGCGGTCCTGTGTGAGGTGAGCACACGTAGTTAGGAGGTACAGTAGAGCGGAGGCTCCTGTGGTGCTGTAGCAACCGGCTGGTTGGCTAGCAGCGGTGTGCTCTGGTAAGTATCTTACAAAGTACTGTATATTGTATTCTGTCTGTGTGGCGAGTATTGTTTGTATTACAGTATTTTGGGTGTGCTACATAATTGTGTCCAGGGGCAAGACGTCAGGCCCCCATTAAAGGTAGGCTCTTGTTCCTGTGTTTTCCTGTGCTAACCCGTGCTGTGGGGGACAAGTGTAGTTACCAACTTACACATAGTCAGGGAAGAACACACGTTAGTTTTCCCGTCCCTTAGGTCCCCGGGGTCACACTGGTTCCCAGAGGGGGTGGCTAAGTGAGTTGGTGGCAGTGCAGCACACCTTAAGGCAGTTCCAGGGACGTATTCTCGGACAGCCCTTACCTGGTAGGCACGGCCGTAATCTCTGTCTCTTCCGTAGAGGGACGTGGTTGGAGTTGACAAGGGTTGCGGCTGCTGATCTGCTGGGATTGGATCGCAGCTGGGATATCGGAAGCGGACTGGAGGTGACCATCGTTTTCAAGGTAAGTTCTTTTGTGTTGCGTCAGTCCCTGTTTTCCCCGCAGGGGGCATTACAGTAGGATGCCACCTTTGCAATAAGGTGGTTCATGAAATTTCATCCCTACTTGATATTCCATGAGTCTAGATTTGACGGATGCCGGGAGAACGTTACCAAGAATTTGACTGGCTCGCACTGAGCCCTGACCTCAACCCCATTGAACACCCTTGGGATGATCTGGAACGGAGATTGTGAGCCAAGCCTTCTCGTTCAACATCAGTGCCTGACCTCATAAATGCTCTACAGAGTGAATGGGCACAAATTCCTACAGAAACAATCCAACATCTTGTGGAAAGTCTTCCAAGAAGATCGGAAGCTGTTATTGCTGCAAAAGGGTGACCAGCTCCATATTAAAGTATATGTATTTGAATACATTGTCATTACAGTCCCTGTTGGTGTAACAGTCAAGTGTCTGAATACTTTTGTCCATATAGTGTAACTTGTTACACATGGGTTTGTTTTAAATATTTCTTTGCTGTTTAACAACAATTTAGAAATGTTTTCTGACTTTGTATGCTCATCCATTAGAACAAAATAGAGTGTCAGTGCAGCAGCTAAAGACTATTTAACTGTCCCTAAGAAAGACAAAGTGAAAATGAATATGTTTAAATGACAAGTAGATAATATTAAATTAGTTCTAGAATGATGGGTATGGGGGGAGGTCAGAATGGGGGGAGGGTGAGGATGAAGGACAGGATGTTGTGACAAGTCAGTGAGTGAGCAGGGAAAATGCAAGAATATAGAAATCTGCAGCAAGACATTGATTTGATATATCGTGTCTACTACAAACATGTACCATCACTCAGACCCATCCACATGTCACACGAGGATCTATGTCTGGATATAAATATACATAATCATAAATATACATAATCAGTTCTTCACATTATTTGCATATTGAGTTTCTGTGCTTCCTGGTGGATATTTAAAAATAAATGCTAGTGAAAGACATTTGTAAACAGGTGCAAACTAAAGTTCTGCTCTGGGTGCAATGTATTTTTACTTCTGTAGAGATGTGCCCCGCTGCGCACGTGAAGAGGGCGAAGAAAGAAGGGGAAAGCTACTCACCCATCCAGCGTTCCAGCGGTGAGTATTTCTTCTTTTCCGCAGGTTTTGGCAGCGGAGGGAGGATGAGCCAATCAGGGCTCGCCTCACCACGCTGGCCAATCGGCGGCCGGATGAGTGAACCAAACCTGGCTGACCTCCGGCCATTTGAGTTATTGGCGCCGCGGTGAGTCAATGAGCGCTTGCGGCAGCGACCAGTGATGACATCACGCTGGGGGTTATATATGCCGCCGGGTGGCGCCATTACATTAGAAGTCCGTCGGCGGAGACAGAAGAGGATGTCGTGGGATGCCCGGAGTGCCGGATCAAGACAGAAAAGCCGGCGGAAGTGGCATGGTGCCCTTGTCAGGGCAAGGAGCTACCCTGCCACTGACAGAAATCACCAGCGGAGACGCCGGTGGGGAGCTCTTGTAAGGGGTAAGAGCGCCCCCGTCCAGAAGACTGCCGGAAACGCCGCACCGAACAGGAGAAGAGGCCCCGCTGGCTGGAGAGTCTGGAAGACCCAGAAAAGAATATGGCGCGGTCAAGCTGAGTATCCCGCGCATAGCAGGTAAGTATATTTAGCACTTAGGTCGGGCACAAGGCCCGTGGGCACAGTCGGGCACAAGGCCCGTGGCTACAGTTAGGGGCACAAGGCCCAGGGCAATGTGTATCTGGGCACAAGGTCCTAGGTAGGGGCAATAAGCCCATAGTGAGGGGCACAAGGCCCTAGTTAGTGGGCTCAGAGCCCAAGGCAAAGAGGGGGCAAAAGGGCTCATAGTCAGGGCACAAGGCCCTGTAGCTAGCTGGGCAGAGAGACCCATGGTGTAGGGCATAAGGCCCATGGTACAAAGGGCATAAGACCCTGTAGGCAGTAGCGTGAGAGCCCTGAGAGAGCAGGATGCGGTCCAGTGTGTGGTGAGTACGCTACATGATAGGCCTAGGCAACAGTAGAGCAGAAGGCTCCTGTTAGTGCTATACCAAACCGTCTGGTTGGATAGCAGGTGTGTGTGCTACGTGACAGCCTTCCAGGTACAGAAGCAGGGTCTTATTCCGCCTGTGCAGCGAATACTGCATTGTGCTTTGTATTTTGGTGTGCTGTGTGTGTTTCTTTACAGGTGCAAGACGTCAGGTCCCCATTAAAAGTAGGCTCTTGTTCCTTGCTGTTTTCCTGCAATAACCTGTACTGTGGGACAAGGTGTAGATAAGAGCATACACATAGCTAAGGAAGAACACACTGGCAGTGCAGCACAGCCCATTTGAGTTCCAGGGGTGTCCCGTGGTTCTATTTGGGTGTTCCAGTCCTCAGTTCCCGCAGGTCCTCTGATCGTTCCGGTGTGGGACAGGTGTTCCGCTTGAGTGAAGGTAGTCGTTTCGAGCTCCGGCAGTGACGACTGGCGGTTCCGTGCGGCAGTTGACACTCCGGTGGTGCGCTGCTCCAGTGAGCCTCTTTCTTGCCATGTGCGACTAGTCCTTAGGATTTCGTGAGTGACCCCTTAAAAGAAGATAGTCTTCTCGGTATAACCTGGGTGAGGGTTTAGGAACAGCCCTCCGGAGTAGACCGTGAACACCGGCTGGTGTTCCCCGTAAAGTAGAGAGAGGAGGTTTAGGCAGTACACTACACCCAGTTGATAGTCAAGTTGCGTTCGTGGCCATTAGTTAGTTGTTAGGGTCGAGTCGCCTGTTGTTAGTGCAGTTGTGTGGGTGAACATACTAGCCTCACTGGTAGAGTAGAGGGAGGCTGTGTTGTGCTTGTCGTCCACAGGTGTCGGGGAGAAGCAGGAGAGCAGGGACCAGAAGTTGGAGTGCCCGGTGAGTATAACGCTCTATTCCTTCTTTCGGTTAGGCCTTCACTGAGAGGTGAGTGGGGTACTTGAGGCGGAACTGTTCCGGGTCTCAAGTACTCGTAGTCCCGCGGCCTTGGCAAGAGTAAAACGAGGTGGCGGCAAGCGAGATTGACTTGAGTGTCTCTGCTCATTGCCGTGGTCTCGGACAGCCCTTTCCCGGTAAGCACGGCCTTAATTTCTGTTTCTTCCTCAGAGGGAAGTGGTTGGAGGTGACAGAGGTTCGGTTGCTGGTCTGCTGGGGTAGGGGTGCATCGGAAGCGGATGGGAGGTGACCATCGTTTGTAAGGTAAGTTTATCTGTGTGCATCTGTCCTGTTCTTCGTAGGCGTCACACTTCAATGCCATTTATCCATACCTTACAACATTTGGGTAAGCAGCATCAGGATGGGAGTGCAGTAAAGTCGTTGCCTCTATGAGAACTGCCAGTGTAAAGGGCCTGAAGTGATCTAAGCATACTTGGCGACTTTTTGTTCTAGCCCTCTGGGAGATCCAGGAGGAGGGGGTGTGGTGGGAGGCCGTAAGGGGACAGAGTGGGCAAATTGTGTCATTTTGGCCCTACCCCCGCTATGATATAGTCATTTTGTCACAGGGGTGGGGCCAAAATTAGACGAGTCATGGTAACTTGCATCATTGAGGCTCGTCGGGGGCAGGATGCTGGAGAATTGCCTGCTCTCCCGGGAGTCTGGGAGACTTATTCGGAATTCGGTATGCTCCTTGACATTCCGGGAGAGTATGCAAGTATGGATCTAAGTTAGTATTTCCTAAACCCAGTCCTCAGGACCCCTAACAGTGCAGGTTTTCCAGGTGACAAGGGAAATAATTATACCACCTGTGGATCTGTGGATCAGTAATGATTACACTTGTGCTCCAGCAAGAAGATATGGAAACCCAGCACTGTTAGGGGAGTGATCTAAGTAAAAGTGCACTTGTCACCTACAAGTAGTGGAGGTAGCCATTGTATGGGCTGATGCAATTCATGAGAACACATCAATTCACCATGAACCAGTGCCATGTGAATAATTGGTCATGAAGTGTCACTGGGATGTCACTATCTCCTAGTGATCTGACAGTCTGTACATTCAGGAATATTTGATCTCCACTGTATGTAGGCGACAGGTGTACTTTAACTGCTGGAGGTGCAGGCTGTACTACCTGTACAATGTTTCTTTTACAAATCATTCTGTATTGTACAGGCGGTACAGCCAGCGCCTCCTTAAAAGAGCACCTTAATATCACCAATGACAGTGTCGCTGTCTATAGTGACGTGATTTTGGGCGGACAGCTGTTGATGCGCCGTATTTCTTTGAAGTCTGTTTTGCAACCAGTTGCCACGAACAGACTGTCGTTAAGCAGTCAATCGCTGTTGTCATGTAGGGCAAATTGGCGTTGGGTTTTCTGCAGTCGGCATTTAGTATCAAACCCCTACAGATATATTTAGTGAAATGTTAAATCCTCAGATGATCTTCATTTGTATTAAATGGCAAACGGCTGATAATCTCCCAACGCACTTACCCTTCTTACGTCTTAACCTATTACTTGAAATAAACACACGGACACATGTTTAAATTTTGGCGCACTGAGGACACAGATTTATCGTAAATGATGGTGGCAATGAAAAGAGATGTAAGTTCAGCTAAGCAGCTAATACCTAATCAATAAAGGGATGATCAACTAACCATGAATTATGACGTAAGTGAAACTGCGTCTCTTCTGGTCCTAACGGGCACACTAGCAAAACATGGTACCCAGGGCATTCGTACAAATGACCCCAACAGAGATATATATATCGAAAGGGGAAGGATCCTGCAGCCAGACAAACTCATGCGCTACGTATTAATCGCTGACTGCATTGCTTTCTCACCGACTGTGCCTCGTCTGAATGAGGAAAAAGAAAGTTAACAAAATTACAACACAGCAGAACATACATAAACTAAAGGGTTGGGAGGGAGGGATTTTCCTGAGGCAAAGAGAACGACTTCATGTTTCTGCCTTACTATAAAGGCTTGCTTATCCACTCTCCTTCAAACCTATTGGATAACTCAAATTTAAGCCAGGAAATTTAACCCCTTGCAGGTAAGTGCATTGATATTCCACAAGCCTAACACTTAATTGCATTTATCCCTATGCAGGTCTTCATTTATTTTAAAAAAGTAGATGAATGGGCTTTCACTTTATCTAGAGGGAGATTTAAGAGAGCAAATCCAGTCTTGACAGGGTTAATGCTAGGATTTACAACAGGGTTTTGGGGTCTATATCTTACTCCTCCACCCCAAACAAAATTCAGAATATAAATCAAAGCAAAATATAGGCAAGCAGCTGGGAGAGAGGGGTGTGAGGAGAGGAACCTGAAATTGAGCTGGGGCACATTTCACAAAAGCTGCCTCTAACAGCCCATCTCCTGTAAATACATTATAATCACTGCAACATTCACATAACACCAAGCGCTACACTCCTAATCTATACTGATCTATAAGCCCAGCACAGGCAGAACTAGTGACCTGTGGGCCCCGGTGCAGGGAGGTGGGAACCGGGGCCCCTGACCCTCTGCATCTGTCATGCAGCGGGTCCCATGATCTCCATGGGCCCCAGTGCGCTGCGCCTACCGCACCAATGGTAGTTCCACCACTGACCTAGTACTGAAAGGAGCACATTATATACAGTAAATGTATACAGTAGGCCTGCAGAACTAGGACTGAGAATGAATGGAAGGACTTCTAGAACTATGTAGGCAGAGTATTTCCACTTTAGGACTAGCACTTCATTAATTTCGTTTTTATTTTTTAATTTCCCTGCTATAATACCATTCCTCCCAACATTTAGTATCCCGAAAGCTGTTCAAAATATGTCCCACCCCCATTCCAACCAAACCATGCCCACATACAGGCACAGTTGGACAAAGCTCCTCCTATTTTCCTACTAAGACCACCCCTTATGTGGGATGCAAATCGGGAAGTCCCGCTGAAAGTGGGACACTTTGGAGGTATCAAATACTGCTTTTCTGAGCATCATTTATGACATAAATCACTCAGAGAGTGATAGGACACAGCAGGACGGTGATTATTACAGGTGTCATGTCTGGGCATTTGAATGTATTACATGGTTATTTGTGCACATATAAATGCACCAACCTGCATCTATGCCCCTCCATATTGAAAGTATAAAATGACTTCTGATTACCACCACCTCCTGAGGATCCCTAAAGAAAATCCCAGTCCTTTGTCAGGAGAAAGAGGCATTGTAGCCTCCTACTAATCAGGGAAAGCACTCCTAAAAGTGCCCTCTACACCCCTCCAAAACCTTCAAAGCAAACACTCATTTTGTGCATGTTGGCATAATACACGGCCTGAATGCGGCTAAGAACTCTTCATTTGGCCCAGCTTCTCTCATCAACCAATGCAAATGTTTGCATCCCCACCTTAATGTTCTGATCCATGCGCTTCCTATATAAACCGGCACATTTATGCAAAAATAAAGTCACAAAATGTATGGGGGCATTGTTTTGCATGTTGGTTAATGCAACCTCATACCTCCCAATACTGGAGAACTTCAAAGCGGGACAGTTCGACAAAAGGGGGCTTGTCTATACCAAGTGGGAGTGATTAGCACTATGATTCAGATAACAGCATTCTGAGTTTTAGGACGCCCCTTAACCTCCTCCCCTATAAACAAAATACCCTATCATTGCTGTGCCCCAGTGGCAGGTGTGTGCGGTACGCCTTCAACGCTGCTGTGCTATGCAGAGTAGCAGCAAATGGATTTACCTCCCAACATTCTGGCCTAAGTGGGACATATCTGTCATGATCAAAACAATGGGACAGGGTCCACAAATAGGGACTGTCCCGTCTGAATCGGGACAGTTGGTAAGTATGATACATAACTGCCTCTGGATGTGATGTATGTGCTGGTTCAGAAGCAATAATGATTGTAATTAGGGATACAAAGTGCTGTTTGATATCATTGGCTTGGCTTGATTTTTACCCCTTTTTATTTATTTGTTATTATTATCCCTGTTTCTTATATTTCCAATATTATCTGTGTTTTAACATATTGCATATTACATGTGCAACAAAAATCAAAACTCAAATCTTTTCTGCAGTCTCCAGATTACACCTTTGTTATTGCAGTTTGCTCTTGACCATCTTCTAACACATATCTACAACAAGGGATTTACTACCCCCTTTTCTAGTTTTGAACTAGAATCACGATACATGATTTTAAAACCAACCTCATATAAGACCATACTTACCCTAGTCTACGGCACCCACTATTCACATCACAACCTATGCCAAACCTCCCCCCTTTTTTTCACCAGCCTCTCAATTATCTGATTTCTCTCCCCCACTCTGTGCCTGTATCCTTAGTATTAGAAAAATAATTTGATTTTAACACCACCGATATTGCAGCCGAATAGAAAATAGCATCTTTCTGTTTTAATGCTCGTGTAGTAAAAGTTCTGCGGCTCAGCCCTATGTGTGAAATTCATTCTTCATGTTACCAGCTGCTATTTAACTGCTCCAGTCTAAATGAAGTTGAATCCTTTATCTTGTGACCTTCATAATTCCACAACCTCGAGCTACAAACATGAAAACATTGAGGAATACCAGACCCCTTCATTAATATCGACTCCGCAATTTCCCCGTGTCAGCTCACTTTGTACTTTCATGTGTTTGCTAAGAGGTAGAGGTGTTTGAAGTTGTTCTACTTATGGTTCATCAAAGCTTTCTCCATCATTCTATTTCATGGTACCCCTGCAAAGTACCTGGATGAGACTCCTGTATGAAAATAATAGTCTGGGAGCACCTCAGTGGCATAGGTTTCTAGGTTACTATATATTACTTATCTGAAAGCATTGCTATGAGCTGGCTTATATTATAAGGGCCAGAAAAGTCTCCAAATATATAAGGTTAGTATTTTTATATTTATTTATTTTCTATAAATGCACAGAACAACTGTACTGTGAGTACTGGCTTTCAATAACATGGAAGCTCTCTGTTGCTTACAGAGCTGAAATAAAAAAGGTCATGCGGGTAAATTTATTAATATGCGGGTTTGAAAAACTGGGGATGTTGCCTATAGCAGTCAGATTCTAGCTGTCATTTTGTAGAAAGTACTATATAAATTATATCTAGAATCTGATTGGCTGCTATAGGCAACATCTTCACTTTTTCAGACCCGCAGCTTGAAAAATTTACCTCATAGATTCAAATGGATCAATACCTCTAGTGGTCAGGATACCATTGAAAATGTTAGAAATCTTGCTTGGGTGCCCCATGAAATAATGTTTTATTTTGATTATTATTATTCAGTATTTACAGTATTTACATTATAACATTGTACATAGGATGTTGTAAGGGATACACATACAATTCAAAAATAAAATTCAAAAGGGTAAAAGGTGCCCTACTTGTGAAAGATTAGAAAAAGGCCACTTGCGGGAGACCCATAGGAAACATGGTTTTAAAATATTTTGGTATTCTGTCCCTTTATGAGGTTATCAAATACAAGGTTAAAAACTTTTAAAACACCCAAAGTAAAGCTGGGTACACACCTATGCAATCTCACATCAGATGCATTTTCCGTAATGATTTCACCAACGACTTAAAGTCCCAAAGAGAATGCGATTCATGTGTACACACCTACACAATTTCCAATCAGATCTGTAATCTTCATCTTTCATAACCATCTGCTAAAAAAGATTGTAAACTCTGTACACTCTACAGATATCTGCCTACACTGCTGGTCGTGAGTGCCTTCAGACTTCCACATTTCACCATTACATTAAGGAGTATACATGGGATAAAATTCATTATAGTATCCTTGGCCTCTAATGGTTGCTCATACCTGACTCTGATCATTGCTGATGAATGACTCATATCAACTAACCTGATTAACAATATATACCATTTATCAACATGGAATATATACTCAAGGGCACACTTGATCAGGATAATAAATTATAAACCTCTACCCAGTGGCGCACGCAGGGGGGGTTTCTGGGTCTCCAGAACCCCCCCCCTCCGCTAAAAAAGTGCCCTGCATATCGGCACTGTAGTATACAGCACCGCCGCGGACGCTTCTTTGACTGTATACTACAGTGCAGCTGAAACGGAGCATGCACGGCAGGTCTCTAGGGGTTTGTTTTTTTTCGGGGGTGGAGGAAACCCTTCATGAAAAATCCTCCGTGTGCCCCTGCTACCATTGGACAGGAATAACATTCATTAGGGGAATTATAGACAGCGGCACAGACTAGCAGTTATCTGCTATTTTAAACCATTTATATTTTTTTGTTTTTTTTTGTTTTCATTTGATTTTTAATATTTCACTAATAAATTATTCATTCATATGAAGATTAATGTAATTATACAATCACAAGGATTGTTTAGTGACAATATTAAAGTTTATTTTTTATTTTTTAAGAGAGTCCTATGAGTGCCTCACAGCACATGTTCCTTCTCCTTTTTTTCCTTATGTTAATTATAATTCCTGTGCGAGTGCACCTTCTTTATGTGAAAGATGATAACAACATAATATTACATATAATTAACGTTATACCAAAATGTGTCACTAATTTTTGGAGGACTTACCCGGAGCAGTACACAACTGTCCAGACTTCCACATTTGCCTGACATCGTTCCATTGTTGATCGTGATTTTTAGGAAACTTAGAAAACCAAATCAAATGATGAGATGTGTTTTGGTGCAATAAAATATGATCGTGGGAGCGTACGCACTTTCGCAATATCTGACCAAACACTCGTTAATCGTGCGATCTGCATGATAATTGCATAGGTGTGTAGCCAGCTTAAGAGCATATAGCAAGGGGAATCGCAGTAGCAATATTACAACCATCACAGTGCTCATCATCTTTCCTCCTCCCAATGTTGCCATCCCTCCCAATATCTCCCTCTTGGTTGACAACATCAACCTTTCTCCAGTCACCCAAGCCAGCCTTGGAGTCACCCTTGATTCAGCCCTCAGCTTTACCTCTCATATTCAGTCCCTCACCAAATCCTGCCACTTCAGCCTCCGAAACATTACGTAAATCCGTCCCTTCCTCTCTCAGGAAGCAACCAAAATCCTGGTCCATTAATTAATCATTTCTCGTCTCTACTATTGCAAATTCCTTCTCATTGGCCTTTCTCGCTCTCGCACATCTGACCTTTAATCCATACAGAATGTTGTGGCTAGGCTCATCATCCTCTCCCACCGGACCTTTTCTGCTTCCCCACTGCGTAAATCCCTAACTTGGCTCCCTGTCCATTTCAGAATTCAGTTCCAACTCCTTACCCTCACTCACAAAGCCCTTACGAACACTTCTCCACCCTTACATCTTTGACCTTGTCTTGAGGTACATACCTACCCGGACACTCTGCTCCCCCTATAACTTCCACCTCAATTCACCTCTCATTACCCCTTTCCATGCTTGCCTTCAAGACTTCTGCCATGCTGCCCTAATCGTTGGAACTTCCTACCCCATCTCACTCGACTCTCCCCCAACCTTCAGTCTTTCAAACGCTCACTCAAAACTTACCTTTTTAAGCTTGCCTATCCTACCACCTACTAACCATTCTATCCTTCACCTTCTCTTCCTTGTCTGCCATCTAAATTTTTTTCCCAGTTGGTCCTACTGTCTCTCAACACCCTTCCCTTTAGAATGTAAGCCCTCGCGGGCAGGATCCTCTCTTCCTATTGTCCCACGTCTGTCTACTGTCCCGCATGCATCCTGTCACGTCATTTGCTGCACTCTGTGAGAGTCCCCATAGCATTACTAGCACTTATCTGTGCTACTAACATGTATTACCTCATCTATTTGTTACTTGCTTCTGTGTCCGGCCCAATGGAATCTGTGGCGCCTTATAAATAAATAGATAAAAATATAAAAAAATAAATAATAGTAATACATAGAGCCTCTCAATATGCATATATACCTATATAAAATCTAGATAACATTCTTGTGATCTCTATACAGTTCAGACAATGTTCTAGTTACAGAGATACAATGCAGAGATTATTGTCATGATCTCTATACAATACAGACACCATACTAGTAACAGATAAACAATACAGAGATCATCATAATGAGCAATATACAATACAGAGAATATTTATAAAACAATGTACAATACAGAGAACATTCTAGGGATCTGTATACAATAAACAGAGCATTACTGTGGTTTTCATGCTATACAAAGAACATTTTAGCGATTCCTCAATCAAAAAAGTAAATCACACTGCCTCTGTATATCTGTACACAAAACTTCAGGGTGTCTCAGTCACAGTGGTGGCATGCCCCTACCCCAAGAAGAGGTTCCACCCTCCCAATGCCCTCTTTACCTCTTATTGGGGACAGGGGTGACTCTCAAGGATACAAAACACATACTTTTAAAAATAGCTGCGGTTGACTCTTTAAACACTAGCATCAACAATTCAACTAAAGCTATCATACAAAGTTTTAAACAATAAAGTAGTATGTCAACCTTGTAGTATACTATCTACACTAATGTGGGTAATTCAGCTTCTTCTTCTGGCTGTCATCCTCACACTTGTAGTTGCCTGTGACAGGATGGACCGCCTATGCCACCCTGTCTGTTGTTGCTGGGAACCGGCTGGGCTTACTTTGCCTCCGTCCCTTTTCGTTATTTCGAATACTCCCCTCCTGCTGCAGTGGGAGGGGCCTGCTTCCACCACTGAGCTCCTTTTATGGCACTCAGAACCACGTTCCTTCTGGGTGACTGCCGCCGCTAGCGTACCTCGTTGCTGGTGTACCTGGGCTGGTACTCCTGACCTCTTACTGTAGATCAGGGTTGCTGTGGATGGATCCCCCCTGGCCTATCACACTGACCAGGGCTGCATGGGCATCAGGCAGAGCGGTAATACTGGAGAGCTGTACAATTTCAGAATCAGCCGGAGAACGGATAGAGTTAGGGTCTAATCTATAGGTCACAGGATTTTCAGCATGGAAGATATTTTCAAGCAGGTCTATGGAGCAAGTGATGTTTATTTGCTCAAATACTGATTGAAGGTACCAGCGTTCAGGTCAGATGAAATCAGAAAGATACATTTCAGTGTA
The DNA here is from genome assembly GCF_038048845.1 of Mixophyes fleayi. NCBI lineage: Eukaryota > Metazoa > Chordata > Amphibia > Anura > Limnodynastidae > Mixophyes > Mixophyes fleayi. The sequence continues at coordinate 114,541,751 of NC_134409.1, forward strand.
CAATACAGTGCTTTTTATACAGATTTGGACACAGTCTATTTTTAGAATCAGGATGTACCCTCTTTACCAAAACATAGATTTACATGCATCGCAAAGCTAACAATATTTACACTTATCTGTGAAATTCTAGAAACGCTATGATGTCCTACATCTTTGTTTTATACGCAGGATATATAGCAGCACATTTTAAATTAAACTTTCCTGTCTCCAAGTGAAACCTCACACATCAAAGGCCTGATTAGCATTAGACCTTTTGTTCCAACAGTTGCAGAATACACAGTCCCAAAGAAAGGTATAAACTTCTAACAAGTCCTTTCCCCACATCACAATACACAGCAGACTTTATAAACAAAGGCTCTTTGTATCAGATATATACATCAGACATAATGCATTTCTTATCTCAAAATATACACAATATCTAAAATAAGTGCACGTGCAATTATATAGATAAGCGCCCTGCGCTATTTCCTTTAAATAAATTTATACCAAAAGTTATTTATCAGTGATCCAGTCACATTGCCATAAACTCCTCCATCTGAGACTACACTGACTATACAAACTTTTTGTTGCAGTTTGAAGTCCTACTACTTGGACATAAGGAACACTTTTACTGGTGTCCAAAATTTCTCTAGCAGTGTAAATACAGAACACTGTTATCGCGTGGCTGTTGCACCCAAGATTTTAGGGTGTCTCAGCCACAGTGGTGTCTCAGCCAATGCCTTGCCCCCAAGAAGAGGTCTCACCCTCCCAATTCCTTCTGTTCCCTTCTTGGGGGCAAGTGTGGCTTTCAAACATAAAAAGCACATACTTAAAAATAACTGTGATAACACTACATCAAAATTCATCAGATACATTTGTTCTTCAAAATAAACAACAATGCTCACATGAATGCATCATGCATAATGTATTGCAAGCAAGACAAAGCAAATATTATCCTGTTTTATAGTATTTTTGCCCTATATTAGTCATGCATATACAATTCAGAGAGCATCCTTTTGACCAATATATAATACAGAAAACATATCATCAATATACACTACCAAGCAAATCATATTAAGCATATATACATATATATTATATACAATATAGAGAATATATAGTGTGATCTTTATGCAGTACAGATCACAATGACTGTTATACAATATAGAAATATATTAAATAAACCATTTAAAATACAGAAATACAGACTCACTAAGTCCCAATAATTCTATGTACTGGGGAGATCATTTTTTTTTCTTCATCCTTTTTCTTCTTCCTTCTCCTTCTTTTTCTTCTTCCTTCTCCTACTTTATTCTTGTCCTCATCGTTCCTCTTCATCTTCCTTCTCTCCTTCCTCCATTTCCTCCTGGAACCACAGTGCAGCTGGGGTGGTACATGCACTGTTTTGCAGCGACACTTTGAAACCATGTTCTGACCTTCTCCAAATGGGGCTAAGGACATCAGGGGCGAACGGAGGAATGTCGGGGGGGGGGGTTTCCCCCCCGACCCCCAAAAAAAACCACCCCCCGCGAGAGCTGCTGCAGCTCCGTTTCTTCAGCGCTGTCCTATACAGCAGCCGCGGCGCTGTCTAAGAAGCGTCCGCGACGGTGCTGTATACACTACAGCACCGCCCTGGACACTTCTTTGACAGCACCACGGCTGCTGTTTAGGACAGTGCAGCTATAGCGGCCACTTAGTTAGCGCGGGGGGGGGGGGTTCTGCAGACTCAGAAACCCCCCCTGCGTGCGCCACTGGACATATTCCTATGGTGTCCAGTGCCACGTGTCTGAGACTGAATGTTAGAGAGCGTGTGCAGAGCTAAGCTGCAGTTACTGAATGCTGGGGCAATGCAATACATGCACTGCCCCAACCGCACAGTAACTTAAGGAGTGATCCGCGGCACATGTAATAAGGTAGTCACCTTAATCCCTGGGAAGGGGTCAGCCACCAGGAAGTAGTCTAATGTCAGACGTTAATAGGCCAGGGCTGCCCCAGCTGAAAAAAATAAAATTAAAACAAAAATAATATTTTATTTTAAAAAAACGCATGAAGTATCCGCCATTGGCCTCCAAGGAAACTCCAGTTGAAAGCTATGGCCAATCTGTCCCTGTACAGAGCATTCTAGTGATCTGTATACAATATAGACAACAAATTTATGATCAATATGCAATATGTAGAGCATTATAGTGATCTCTATACAATAAAGAGATCATACTACTGTTTTCTATAAAATACACATAGCATTCACGTGCACAATATACAATACAGATAACATTTATTAAACAATGTACAATACAGAGAACATTCTAGGGACCTCTGTACAATAGAGAATGCATTCTCGTGTTTTTCATGCAATCCAGAGAACCTTCAGGTTCTATTGTCTATACAATAGAGAGACCATAAGCAGTAGAGTTAACTAGTGCCTATTACATTTTAATGACCAATACAAAATACAGAGTGCAAACTATTAAATAATAGACAATGCAGAGAACATTCTATTGACCGTTATACAATACAGAGAGCATGTCATGTGCTGGGCCCGCACCTGTAGACCACCTGGTCGGAGTCCGGCACGCTTACCTGTGTACCCCTGCTCTGCTCTTTAGCACTGAGCACCATGGCTTGTTCATTGTGGATGCCATTTTGGATTTGGGCTTGCACATATGCAGACCCGTCTTTTATTAACTCCTTCCATCACTCATTGGTTAATAAGTTTTGGCTCTCAGACTATTTAAGGCACCTGACCCTCTGCTATGGAACCAGGTCTTTAAGTCTCACAGCCAGTTCAGAAGTGGCTCCCAGTGGCTCCTTTACACTTATGTCTGCAGGCTATTGCTCCACCTGTATCCAGCAGCTTCCTAGCTTACCTGGTCCTCTGTGTGGTTCCCTGCCACAGATTATTGTTCCACCTGTATCTATCAGCTTCCTAGTTTACCTGGTCATCTGTGTGGTTCCCTGCCACAGATTATTGTTCCACCTGTATCTATCAGCTTCCTAGCTTACCTGGTTCTTCTGTGGTTCCGTGCCTGCAGACTAGTATTTCACCTGATCTCAAGCTCACAAGCTTCGCAGCTTTACCTGGACATTCGGACATCTCCAGCCTTCATACCATCTCCACCTCTAGCATTCTTGCTCCACCCAAACCTGCTCGCCTTTAGTGTTTGCTAGCTGGTCTCACCTGGCACCCACTTGGAGAACTGCGATCTGCAGGCTGGAAGCCGCAAAGCCCATAACTCCTTGCGGGGTCCCTGGTGAACACCTTCTGCCTCATTAGACTCCATGCCTCCTAGTCGGGTAGTGCTAAGCCAAGCAGGCCACAAGAATCCATCAAATCTTTTGAGTTTGTGACAGAGCATTTTTGAGATCACTATACAAAATATAGATCATTGTCATGATCTCTATACAATTCAGAGAGCATTCTAGTGATCTGTATACAATAGCGACAACTTTTTGTGACAGATATACACTGCAGCGAGCATTTAAATAAACATTGTACAATAAATAGAATATCAAATTGACCTTAATACAATACAAAGTGTATTATAGTAATCTTTATAAAATATGTAGAGTATTATAGTGATCTCTATACAATACTTAGTTGGAGGCGGATTGACAACTTAAGTGGCTCTGGAAAACATTCTGAAAGTATAGAGAGCATTTTACTGATTTCTATGCAATCGAAATATAGATCATTCTAGTGAAAGATACATTTAAATGAGTGATGTAAAATAATCGCTCTTTCAGTGTTAATTTCTCTGGATCCACCTCTGCTCCGCTTCCTTTATCAGTTGGAGTTCCACAAGGCTCAGTCCTAGGTCCTCTGCTATTCTCTATCTACACCACTTCTCTTGGAAAACTAATAAGCTCCTTTGGATTTCAGTATCATCTCTATGCGGATGATACACAAATTTATCTATCCTCTCCTGATCTTTCACCATCTGTGTTGTCTCGCATTACTGACTGTCTTTCTGCCATTTCATCTTGGATGTCTTCTCGCCAACTCAAACTCAATCTTTCAAAAACTGAATTAATAATATTCCCACCCAAGAACAGAAGCTTCCTGCCTGACATTTCTATTTCTGTCGATAACATGACCATAAATCCCACCCCGCAAGCTCGTTGCCTAGGTGTAATCCTTGATTCACAACTGTAGTTTATTCCCCACATCAACTCTATATCTAAATCATGTTACATACACCTAAAGAACATTTCCAGAATACGCACATATCTGACACAAGACACCGCAAAAACATTAATTCATGCACTCATCATCTCCCGCATCGACTATTGCAATTCCCTCCTTACTGGTCTTCCCAAAGTCAGACTTGAACCCCTACAATCTATTTTGCACGCAGCGGTTAGACTGATTTTCCTTACAAACCGTTATTCCTCTGCTGAGCCACTCTGTCAGTCTCTACATTGGCTGCCTGTATTTCAACGAATCCAATATAAAATTCTTCTACTAACATACAAGGCCATCAACAAAATTGCACCGACATACATTTCCTCACTTGTCTCGAAATATCTCCCTACTCGACACCTCCGTTCTGCACAAGATCTACGTCTCTCCTCCACTCTCATCACATCCTCCCATTCTCGGTTACAGGATTTTTTCCGGGCTGCACCTACTTTGTGGAATTCCCTCCCACGCACAGTAAGACTTTCCTCTAGTCTTCAAACCTTCAAGCGTTCACTGAAAACCCACCTCTTCAGACAAGGTTATGATATTCCTCAACCATCATCTTAATTTCCCTAGATTACCCTATTGCCATCCTCTACACTGCTAACGCAAGACAACAACCTTCTGACCAACATTGCAACACACACAGCCCACTCAGTACTTTTACCTTTGCAGTCTGGCTGTTCCATTGTGCAATATGATGTAGCACATGCCCTTGTGTTTCTAACTCCCATTGTCCTATAGATTGTAAGCTTTTGAGCAGGGTTCTCTTACCTCTCTGTCTGTATGTATTACCCAGTATTGTCTTATTAATGTTTGTTCCCAATTGTAAAGCGCTACGGAATTTGCTGGCGCTATATAAATAAATGTTGTTGATGATGATGATGATGATAAAGAGAACATTCTATTTACCTGTATACAATACACAGAGCATTATAAATATATCTATAATATATATAGAACATTATTACGATCCCTATAAACTACATAAAGTATTCCAATAACCAAAATACAATAAAAAGGACATATAAATAATCAATATGTAGGAGACGGTAATGGGGTCCACAGAGGGCTCTCCCATGGGAAGCAAATGGGGCAAGGGTTCAGTGGATAGTGCCATCCACCACTCTCCTCCTTCTTGGGTGGGGAGAGTGTCGGAGACCTCGCCCTTCCTCTCAGATGAATCTTCATCCAAAAACAAGCAAGGTGGTAGCTTGTCCTCATGGAGTATCTTTGTCTGGCCCAGCTCCGCAGTGGGCTCTCACTCATACACGTGAATGTCCAGAGCCCACTGTCATCAAACAATGTACGGAATGGAGCAGTGTTCCCTTGATCCGGTCTGGCATGGACCTTGGTTTTGATGAGTTTCTTAGTCATGTCACAGGCGGTCTTCAACTGATGCCTCTGTTCCATGACCCATCCTGGCCACGTCCAGCTCTCCTCATATGATGACTATAGGATCAATTCATGCATACTCTTTCCAACACTGCCGAACATCAGGAAATAAGGAGCATAACTGGTGGTATGAGGCACGTGGTTGTTGCAGACCCACATCAAGACTTGAACAACCTCCGGCCAGTGCATCTTCTGCTCCTTGTCCAGAACCTGCAACATGTGCAGCAAGGTCTGGTTGAAGCGCTCACAAATGTAATTTCCCTGGGGATATTACGGATAGTACGGAACTTCTGAATCCCGTACATCTGGCACAGTCGGCCTTTGAGGCTTCAGTCGGCCCAGAAAACATGCTCCTTGATCATAGTGGATCCGTTCAGGGCAGCCATATCTCCAGATTAAACATTCAGTGATGCTCTTGGATTCAGCAGTCTGGTCTCTCGTTGACACCACTACATTGAATTTAGTAAAATGGCACTGGGCAGAGTGGCTTAAGTAGTCGCTGACACACCAACGTCACATGGCATTCTGACGAGCCTGGACTGGCTTAATGCGGCGCCAAAAATGAAAATGGCCGAACCACCAAGTAACTGTCAGCGAATTACTCCGTATTTGCTGTCACTGCCGCTGGGGAGCCAAAGACATACTGGAGGGACTCACCAGGGCTTCTGACTACCAGGTGAGTCCCTCACAAATATACAATATATATAGCATCTTAATAAGTATATATATATATATATATATATATATATACAATAAAGAGAACAGTCTTGTGATTTAGTAATTTCTATACAATAAAGAGAGCAATCTGGTGACAGATATGCAATACAGAGAACATTTGATAAGTGATGTACATTGCAAAGAACATTCTTGGCACCTCTATACAACATTTTCAGGTCGCCCTCCCAAGTCTACTGTTCTGCTTTGAGAAATAGCAAGTGGAGACTCCTATGAACATGCTCTGGTCTGGTGAAAAGAAAGCGAAGCTCCGATTTGGGCTTCACTGTGTATGTGCCAGCACTAGATAGTAGAAAGTAACATTAACAGATTCCAGTTGTTTAGGAAGGAATTATCCAATTTACCAAAGATGGCAGATACATTGACACTACAGGAGACTTATTTAACACTCATGAGATGATATACCACCACAACCTCTGTAGTGGAGGAAATATCTGGAAACCTTAGGGGCTCTTTATTAATGGCCAGATTATAATGCAGAGCCATTTTTGGGATTTAATGGAAGGAGAGCATGAAGCATGCCAAAGACCTCTGATCTCTCTCCTGCAATACTTGCAACTAATGCCATCTGCAGATAAAGTTAGCCATCAGGGTGAATCTCCAAAAAGCCAGGCCACAGTCTCCATTGAGAATTATGTGGACTGCGGTATAATGCGATACTTAGCTTAATGCAGGAGATATCTATGATATTGTCAGACGCTGTTCCTGTGTCTCTGCTTCCACACAGGGACAAGTGCCTGCTTCCAGTATTGCAGCCACATCTGGTTGCCGGGCAAATTACTCTTCCCCTTAAATAGATGACACCAGCACCATTTGGGTGGCAGAGTATTGTTATATTATTATCCCCTATGATTCAGCGAATTCCATTGCTTCTCTTAAGCTATATGCCTGACTACTGTTTGCTATCTCTGCTTCTTTTGATTCAACTTTTGGATACTCCCTTGGGCTCTGTTTCTGATCTCCAGTGTTTGATCCCTTAGTTGCCTAAATACTAAATTGTGCCTAAACCATGTGGTAACAGCCGTTTCTGTATGGTTTAAGGCTTAATAAATAGGGCCCTTAGATGGATTGCCCTGTTTTAAGAGGCTGTATAAAAAAAGTAATGTCAAAACTGAGCCATAAAGCTTGTTTTAAAATGGCGAAATAAATGGGGGAAACTATACATTTCAAAATTATTTGTGGATGTTGAAAAAAAGTTATCTATACATTAAGATAAAAAATAGATAAATGATTATACATAAGATATAGACAGACAGGGAAATATGATCAATATATCAATATATGAACTATGACTTTAAAGTTGCTATAAAGTACAGCATTTATACATGTTCCATTGATATGGTGGTCATCACATTAAATGCCAAGGCATATGCAGACAATGTGGCTAGGAAAGTGTCCTCTGCTATCTATCCCACCATATTTCCATCACTTATTAGTAGCTTACACTCTACTGAGAGAGCAAAATGGGAAACAATTTGTACGGGAAAATATTCATAAGTCCATAATTGAGAGCCCATCATTGAAACTTGTATGGTCATGAAACTAGTTTCCCTTAAGCCCACTCTATGCATTAGCAACATCTCATTTACACAGAACAAGTTGTAGCTTGGCCTCTCCTGACATAGATCACAATATAGGTGCATTATCCTCTCCTAAGAGAAACTCACATCTGGTGATTTTTCTCATTCCCTCAAGTACAGGTCTTACATGCCTAATCCTGTATCTGGCTCCAGCCCTGGGAATTTGAACATATCAGATACCTATTTGCACACCTGCAATTGTTTGGAGAATATAACCATTCCTTGGGCTTAGTTATGTGAGAGTATAAAAGAAAGATGCTTCCATGCTAAATTCTAATTCTGGAACCTCAAATAAGCTTAGTTTGCAATCTTTGTACATAGCCAATAGAAACTAAGTTGTGGTAATTGCACAACACACTTACCCCTCTGTAGGTCTCCAGTCTACCTGCAGTGGATGTATTAGAAGAATGATGTTGCCCAGATGTGGACTGGGGTATGTGGAGCAGAGTGTTGGGCAGATGCTGCTGCTGTCTTAATGTCTGGATGAGAATGAGTTCTGATAGAATGTTCATCCCTTGTTATCAGCAGTTACCATGGTGACATCACATTGTGACATCACACTGCCTCATAGTTCTATAACTGTCATCTTAGCTGTAGATACAGCAATCTCCATGTGAAACAATATACATACATAGGCAACTGAATGAGATGTTGTTTATATATATATATATATATATTGGACTACTTAATCTTTCATGCATTTACCTAATTATCTTCATTTATAGATATATGGTTGAAATGGAACTTGTTGATTAATTTTCCATGTATAAACCTCTAATAAGGCATTCAGTACAAACATATTTAAATGGTTTACAGTCAAAAGTTATGTGGGGTTATCCATACATTTTAAAGATACAAATTCCATGTACATGTATGATTGAAGATAATAATGTACAAACATTAAAGATTAAGTGACCAATCTGGCGTCACTATTGTTATTATTACTATTATTATTATTATTTTTATATATTTATTAGGCAATAAACTACTCATGGACTGAGTATATCACCCTACCGGTATAGATTATATTGGCATTATTATGACACTACACTACATTTAATATTTCTAAAGTAATATAATTTGAAATATAATTTGTGTTACTAATATCTTTTGTATAAACTAAGTTCTTTATATTTTTAAATTAATTATTTAACTGTATAAATATTATGAGGGGGGGTCGGTCACTCAGTATGATATTTATAAACATCAAAGTGAATTAATTGATGCACTTTATAACAGGTGTTTGTTATTTTTGTGACCACATGACTGACTGTGGATGTAAAATTCAGGGCCTGTCAATTGATTGTCTTGAAAAAGGTTCCAAGGAGAACCGAAATGTTGATGTTGTTAAAATAAATCTTTTTAAAATATTTTTCATTTTTCAGTAAAACCATGAGCGCCAGTCTCTGCTTTGTAAGAATAGATAATAAAATTAATATTACTGTGCACAGGACAAATTCATATTTGAGGATATATATATATATATATGTTATGTGGGGTATTCAAAAATGCTTCCAAGTCAAAATCTAATACTGGAGCCTCAAAATAGATTTTTGTCCAATCTTTGTACATAGCCAATAGAAACTGTGTTGTGTTAATTGCACAACGCACTTACCCCTCTGTAGGTCTCCAGTCTACCTGCAGTGGATGTTTTAGAAGAATGACGATGCCGAGATGCTGATGTTGTCTTAATGTCTGGAAGAGACTGAGTGATGATAGAATGTTCATCCCTTGTTATCAGCAGTTACCATGGTGACATCACATTGTGACATCACACTGCCTCATAGTTCTATAATACCCCATTCATACTGCACCAAAATCCCGGGTTTTTGCCGGGGCGAGCTCAAACGTCCCGGGTCTTGGTGCAGTATGAATGGTACAAGTCAAAAATCCCGGGTCTAAAAACCCGGGTCTTCAACCCGGGATTTATCGAGGGGTAATTCCCGGGTCGGACCCGTGTTGCCTGCACTATGAATGGTGCAACCCAGGTTTTTCAACCCGGGTTGCGCAGAAAACAAGCTGATTGGCCATGATGAAAAGTAATATGGTAAACAATCACCACCCACTTTTGCATCATCTTTATGCGTCAAAAAACCAGTCATCTTTCAATGACATCACCATTTTTCAGCCAATGAAAACTGCTCTGGTGATGACTCCCACAAATTGCCAGGGCACAGACTTTTTCAGTATGAATGGGGTCAACCCGGGAAATTCCCGGGTCCGAGGTGCAGTATGAATGGTGTTTCTGAGCTGGGACGCTCCCAGCCCCGGCAAAAACCCGGCTTGAAAAACCCGGGGTATTGCCGGGGCGGCAGTATGAAAGCGGTAGGACTGTCATCTGAGCTGCAGATACAGTCATCTCCATGTGAAACAATATACATACATAGGCAACTAAATGAGATGCTATATATATATATATATATATATATATATATATATATATATATATATATATTGTATTTTTAAAATGTGATGTATTTACCTAATTATCTTCATTTATAGATAAATGGTTGAAATGGAATTTGTTGATTAATTTGCTATGTATACACCTCTATTAAGGCATTCAGTACAAACATATTCAAATGGTTTACAGTCAAAAGTTATGTGGGGATATCCATACACTTTAAAGATACAAATTCCATGTACATCTATGATTGAAGATAATCATGTACAAACATCAAAGATTAAGTAACCAATCTGGCATCAATATTATTATTATTATTATTATTATTATTATTATTATTTTTATATATTTAAAAGGCAACAAACTACTCATGGACTGAGCACCATAACAGGACTGACAGGCTTAACATAAAGATATATAACTCTACCGGTATAGATTATATTGGCCTGTTTATGACACTACACTACATTTAATATTTCTAAAGAAATATAGCTTGAAAAATAATTTGATTGTGTTACTAATATCTTTTGTATAAACTAACAGTTCTTTATATTTTTAAATTAATTATTTAACTGTATAAATATTATGAGGGGGGGGGTCACTCAGTATGATATTTATAAACATCAAAGTGAAGTAATTGATGCACTTTATAACAGGTGTTTTTTATTTTTGAAATCACATGACTGACTGTGGATGTAAAATTCAGGGTCTTTCAAAGGATTGTCTTGAAAAATGGTTCCAAGGAGAACCGAAATTTTGATGTTGTTTAAATAAATCTTTTTAAAATATTTTTCATTTTTCAATAAACCCGTGAGTGCCAGTCTCTGCTTTCTAAGAATAGTTAATAAAAATATTATTACTGTGCAGAGGGCTTATTCATATTTGAGGACATATGTTATGTGGGGTATTAAAAAAATGCTTCCAAATCAAAATCCAACACTGGAAGCTCAAATTAATTTTTTTCCGATCTTTGTAGATAGCCAATAGAAACTGTGTTGTGTTAATTGCACAACACACTTACCCCTCTGTAGGTCTCCAGTCTACCTGCAGTGAATGTTTTAGAAGAATGACGATGCCGAGATTTGGACTGGTGTATGTGGAGCAGAGTGTTGGGCAGATGCTCATGTTGTCTTAAGGTCTGGAAGAGACTGAGTGATGATAGAATGTTCATCCCTTGTTATCAGCAGTTACCATGGTGACATCACATTGTGACATCACACTGCCTCATAGTTCTATAACTGTCATCTGAGCTGTAGATACAGTCATCCCCATGTGATACAATAAACAATACAAAGGCAACTGAATGAGATTATGTTTATATATATATATTGGAGTACTTAATCTTTGATGCATTTACCCAATTATCTTCATTTATAGATAAATGGTTAAAATGGAAATTGTAGATTATTTTGCCATGTATACACCTCTAACTGTAAAAATATTCAAATGGTTTACTTTCAAACGTTATGTGGGGTTATCCGTACATTTTAAAGATACAAATTCCATGTATACGTATGATTGATGATAATCATGTAAAAACATCAGAGATTAAGTAAACCAATCGGGCATCATTATTATTGTTATTATCATTATTATTATTGTATATTAGTAATGTAATAAACTGATCATGGACTGAGCAAGCTCTGACAGGCTTAACATAAAGATATATAACCCTACAAGTATAGATTATATTGGTATTTTTATGACACTACACTGAATTTAATATTTCATTTTAAAATTAATTAATCTTTTGTATAAGCTAAAAGTTCTTTATATTTTTTAATTAATTATTTAACTGTATAAATATTATGAGAGTAGTCACTTAGCATAATATTTATAAACATCAAAGTGAAGTAATTGATACACTTTATAACAGGTGTTTGTTATTTTGTGATCACATGGCTGACTGACGTTGGGCGCAAAATTCAGAGCCTTTCAATTGGTTCAATTGTCTTGAAAAAGGTTCCAAGGAGAACTTAAACGTTGATGTTGTTAAAATAAATCTTTTTAAAATATTCAGTAAACCTGTGAGTGCCAGTCTCTGCTTTACAAGAATAGTTATTAAAAATAATATTACTGTGCACAGGGCCGACACATATTTGAAGACACATTAGGACACATGTTATGTGGGGTATAAAAGAAAAACGCTTTCATATTATAATCTAACACTGGAACCTCAAATTAGCTTTGTTTCCAATCTTTGTACATAGCCAATAGACATTTTGTTGGGTTAATTGCACAACGCACTTACCCCTCTGTAGGTCTCCAGTCTACCTGCAGTGGATGTATTAGAAGAATGACGACGGACAGATGTGGACTGGGGTATGTGGACCAGAGTGCCTGGTGGACACTGATCTCCTCAGTGACTGGATGACAATGAGTGATGATAGAATGTTTATCCCTTGTTACTAGCAGTTACCATGGTGACATCACATCATGACATCACACTGCCTCATAGTTCTATAACTGTCGTCTTACCAGTAGATACAGTCATCTCCATGTGAAAAAAAACCATACATAGGCAACTGAATGGGATGTCCACAAGTACCAAGTCACACTGACCTTTTGCCAGTATACAGCATAATATCACTACCTGCTGATGTTTGCTTTTATATTGCACTTTATAGTGTAATATCTCCTTATTTTAGATTGGATTAGAGGATCACTAAACCCCCAAAATGACTTTATCAAACAATTGCACCAACCAAAATGTACAGTAATTTATACTTAGCAAAGTTGCACCAACAATCAATTCCGGAGTTTCATTCATTCCAGCCACGACACTACAAATTTAAAGAAGAAATCCAACTTTATAAAACATTTCTAGAGCACTCATACTGTATATACCTAAGAAAGAGTTTATCTGTTGGTCTGTTCATACTGCCATATTTCTAAGATGGATTCTAAGATGGTTGAATGGATAAGATCTTGGTTGCAGGATAGAAAACAGAGAGTTGTAGTAAAATAGTGCATTCAGGATCTGTACTTGGACCAGTGCTTTTTTTTTTTTTTAAAAACATTTTTATTGGGATTTAATAACACACACAGATTATAAATGTAATTCCAACACAGTAGCATGGTTGGCTATTAGTTAATGAAAAAATGACGTTACCAGGCCGAATGAGAAAAAATATAGCTGCTAATAACCTGAAAAAACAGACAGTATTAAACTTTTGTGCAAAATAGCAAACTAATTTTTACCCCTTGCATTTTAACATGGTTTTGTCTAGGAGACTTAAATAAGAAATTTTTCGCCCTAAGCTCCTTAATGAATCAGGCCCTATATTATTAACAAATGACCTTAATTGATTTTTTTTATGTGTGTTGTTTTGGGACTTTGTATTCCACGTATGTATTGGACGTATCCTGTAGTGTCTGTTAGAGCAGAGCGGACTTAGTGCCGTATTCATCAACAGACGTATCTTTAAATGTGCGTTTTTTTTTAAAGAACATGCAGATTACGATCATTTTGCATTTGTTAATGGATCAAGCCCTTATTGTTTTGACTTTTCATAAAATTTGTTGTATAAAAATGATATTTGAAAAATAAAATATTTTGCAATCTCATTTAGCAAATAATCAGACATTCATCATCATCACCATTTATTTATATAGCGCCACTGATTCCGCAGCGCTGTACAGAGAATTCATTCACATCAGTCCCTGCCCCATTGGGGCTTACAGTCTAAGTTCCCTAACATACACACATGGACAGACAGAGACTAGGGTCAATTTTAATAGCAGCCAATTAACCTACCAGTATGTTTTTGGAGTGTGGGAGGAAACCGAAGCACCTGGAGGAAACCCATGCAAACACGAGGAGAACATACAAACTCCACACAGATAAGGCCATGATTGGGAATTGAACTCATGACCTCAGCGCTGTGAGGCAGAGCTGCTAACCACTGAGCCACTGTGCCACTGAGCCACCGTGCTGCCCCACTACATTCTAAATAATGACATACGGAAGGACTCTCAGAAGCTGAGCCTGCAAAAATCTGATGAACTGAAGCATTTCTTGTCATTTCTATCCACAACACTATTTTTTTTTTCTTGAAGCATCAAAGATTTTATTTGAAAATATTCCCTTTAATTTAAAGGAATTAATTAAATGTTCACTGTAAATTGTGTATTAAATACCTTGTGTCATTATTTCCATGTTTGCCGCAGCCAAGAACCATTTCCCCCTCTCTCACCAACTATGATGAGAAAACTAATTATTTCAGTCTGACATCTTCCTCGTGTTTTTTTCTTCTAGGATTTTCTTGACATTCTAGAATAACCGCCTGAGCCGCTAATGAGGATTACTAATGAATTTCCATCTGTCACATAAAAATCTTATAGCAGCCTTCAAAAACATACATTTAAAGCTTTTATTTCCTGGGAAAGCAGCTACTGGTTTCAGATGCCCCAGAGCCGTTTGAGAGGCATTTAGTAAAACTAAATAGAGACAAATCTAGCATTTAAATAACTAGTGGGAAAAAGGCAGAAGTAGCAGTTATAGGTGGTGTGATATAATCTTTGCGTTTCTGACAGCACCAATAGGATATTTACCTACAATAGTAATGTAATATAAAGTATAAGATGTAGTAATCCCTCAAACACTGAATTATTGTCATGTGATCCAAAGCATCCGTTATCTGTTCAGTATCAGAAGTTGAATCTCAGGCAGCACAAAGCAGATTAGTTTGACTTAGTGATGACATTTAAGTCAACACTGGTATATGTTCAAAATATTTTGATGTGGTGAAACTCAGACACAAATACATACCGGATACATTGTATTTAATACATTTTGCTAGGTGTTTTAATACATGCAAACTATAATTCACATGTATGCACTTTTCAATTTGAGCATGTGCTTGCATTGTCAGCCTGCTAGGGTGTGGCTCCATTGTAGATTAAGGAAGTTAAGGCAAAAAAGGAGTAAATTGTCTCCTGGACAAAGCATGTTACAATGCAAGGAGTACAAAGTAGTTTATTATTTTGCACATAAGTTAAATACTGACTGCTTTTTCATGTAGCACACAAACAACTTGATAGCTTTATTTTTACACTGAAATTTAAAGTCAATCTAGGACATGCTCTACCCCAATTATAAATTTGTCCCCACATTTTAAATTTACCTACCCCCTCCAATGCAACATGGTTTTTCCCGGGTGCAAAGTTACTCCATTCTGCTTTGCTCTCCTTAATAAACCAGGGCTTCAATCTTCAGACAAATTCAGAGTGGCACAGTAGCACTGATAACACAATAACCACTAAGGGAATGTTTCGATGATAGCTTTGATACTACATCTGAAAACTATCTGTATTGACTTACATTGAATGTCAAAACAGCTGTGTTGAGATAATAATTTTAAAGTTGATTAGTGCACACTGCCACAATTCTAGAAATATCTGCCCACATCCATGGTTACTCACTAATAAGAGTAAATCAATGTTTTATCAGAAAAACATACTGCCACTAACTTTTTCACTCATTTGCCTGTTCACATATCTTAATTTAAAATGCAGATCAGAGCAGCATATTCTTGTATTATTGAAGAATTTTCTTTGGATAAATGATACACAGTATCACCAATTTGGGGGAAATTTTCATAGCTGGCCCCAATTTGCTGTAAGGTTAATTATAGGTATTGCTTGTAGATAATTTGACCTTTCTTTTGAGACATGTTCATTAACTGTAACATAGTGAATTATCATGCTTTCAAAGGTGATTATTAAACATTCCTATAGAACTCCATCATAGTTTGCAGCACACTGCAAGCAATGTTAAAATTGCCACAATATGAATGTCTGTCAGAAAGCGTGTCTGCACAGGTCCATTGACTTACATTAGTTTTTTGCCTCACAGTTACTAGGCTTTGCTAAACCTGCTTTAAGTGCTTGATTTTAATGTCCCTTTGTACAAGTCCTAAAACTATGGAAAGTCAGTATAACATTCAGTTTTCACTTGCAAATACATTAATGGGTGCCTTTTATAATGTAAAAAAAATAAATAAATAAAAAATGCAATTTGATCATTCTACCACTAGATGTCTCCAGACTACACAATACATTTAGACACCTAATCCATTCCATCCTAAGGTTTATATCATTGACTCTTTTTGTGCAGAATTTAAAACTGTCCATTAAATGAACTATCACAAGCTTCAGAGTGATTTTGTTTTTTAAACTGATGCATGTGACTTTTAGCATAAACAAGTAAATATCAATGTATTTCCTCCATGTCAACACAAATGTGCACAGACTTATGTCCCCTTGTGTATGGATGGGCATGACTCCTAGAATATGTTGTAGCTCCCTAAAATATAGCACTTGCTCCAGGATTTGTATTGGCACAGCCTGGCAGGAAGAGAGCTAATACTCTACATAGCTGTGGTATATATCTTTCTCCCCTCCTTTAGGCTGATGTTACACAGGGCTACACTATATCAACATTTTGTAGCTAAATAAATGTTGCTTTTAAGTACTGAATTAGTTTATTGTCATTATGTTTACATAATGGAAGGAAACCCGAGCAAGCCAATGCAAACAGAGGGAGAACATACAAACTAGACACTGATAGGACCCAGGTTGGAATTGAACCCACGATCCCAGTGCTTGAGGTGACAATGCTAACCACTGTGCCACTGTGCATTTCCCTCTTATTATAATTTATGTAGATTGTGAATTCCTGTTATTATGATTTATAGCTCCATACAAGTGTTTTGCAGCTCTTGCTAGATAATAGGGGAAAAAGCAATTTAAACTAGCTACAAATTGCTAGCATTTAATATTATTAAGTGACATCAGTCTTAAAGGAGAGTCTAAGCTGTATAAGATGGCAGGTGAAAAGGAACATACAAATAGTAAGGGGGTATAGAGAGGGGCATGCTGGGCTGGGAGGCAGGGGGCATATGCCCCCTGACCCAGTCCCATAGTGAGCTACCTTGGGCTGGATCACTGGGCCAACAGCATTTTCTTTCCTTTAAAATGTTCCTAATTGGCTGCTGAGTCAAGTCTTAGCCCCTGAGCTACAATTTGCCGGCCCCCCCTGGGTATAGATAAAGGTAACATGTTTTCAAAAACTTAAGCACAATGTAACAGAAGAAAGGGGGAAATAGAAATATGCTTTGAAGGATAGCTAATGCCAGTAGTAGTACTTCACCCATTTAGGTTTGGGAATAGTTTGTTCTCTATTTTAAAATGGCCAAATAAAGACACTTATACGACTTGTATAAACTGATGACATTTGATTGCATTTGCTCATACACATACATAACTTCTCAGCCCTGTGTGTATATTATTCAAAGACTCATCTTACTAGAAAGAGCTAAAATACCACAAAACCTAAATTGACAATGACATGCCTCACTGGCGCTATTAAATTGGCATTTTTGTCAGCTAGTCATTGAGTTTCTGCGTACAGAAAGGAAGATTCAGGTAGAAAAGATGGACTGTCGCTGGTATTCGGCGCTGGAATCATAAATGTATGACACTTGTATTGGTGCATTCAAATTTAAAAGACTTGCATTGCTTTCCCTATTTTAAAGAACCGGGATGCCATTGCCTAGTAGTTGTGGGCCCCTATTGTCCATTACGCTGATGTGTCTGTGACCTGGTCACACAAATCATTTATATATTTTGAAAGTATGGTGCGTGCAGGGTGTATGTTCAGGGTTATGTATTTTATTACTGTTTTTTGAGTATATTTCATATCAGCACTGTCCTGGGATTTACAATTTATGTTCTTGATAAAACAATAAAAGACGGTCTATATTTGACAGATGCTTAGTTAAAGGTATCTCCCATAATTCTTCTTGCTGAGAACATATACAGCAGATGGATTTTGTTTCAGATGTGTTTGTGGATATTTGAACAGGCCCAAAACTTCAAGAAAACCCACAGACAAAATTCCACTGCTTCCAACGGGCTAATCATAGATTTTGAGCATCTGCCAAAAAAATGCGTTTCTCTATTATTCATTAATTTACTGTCTGTCTCTTACAGAAAGGTCCATTTTCCAGGAATAAATCACCTGCTGTAGGACATAGGATTCCGTGAACCGTGCCCTCCACTCCTGCAGCAGCTATTATATACATCGCGCTTCACATACGGTTTATATTTCTGCACACTTTGCAGCTGTTTTATAAAACATATATAGGATAAGACGTTGTCTCCCGCTGTGGGTTTTTTAGACATCTTCATAGCATGTAGTTCCATGTCACCTTTAGTGACATCTGCCCTGCATCACAGAGCTGACATCTCTCAAGTTTTTTTCTAAAATGTGTAAGGTTAGTCACACGCAGTGACAGTTTGATTTGCCAATTGACCAGCTATTATACCATGTAGGCTACAGAGCAATCGCTATGGGGTTGAGGAAAGTTGTTGAAACTCTTGGCCTCATTCCGCATTTGGATGCACAATTTTGCACGTTTTGCCGACAGAATTTGGCCTCTAGTGTTCTGTGCAGAATTTTCCTCATCATTTTTGTTTTCTGCCTGGAATTCTCAGTCATATGCGATTAAAACTGGGAGACCCTTGAACATCCTATCACCCTGAGCCAATCAGTAGTTTCACATGCTGACTGTGAATTGTCTGGTAGTGAAGGTGGTCCCAGGGGATTTTGGCTTTGAACATTTAGCAGTAGTTATTCCTAGTGTGCAGGCTGTTTTTTGGGGAGAATTCTCCATGGCATTTTCCTTTTCTAATTGGTCTTTGATGCATCAAGAAAGAAGAAACAGTTATTTTATTTTGCATTTAGTGTAATAAGCAAGGATCTTGGAGATCCCTGTATATTACACTGCGACCGTTGGGTTTGCAATGTTCCACCTCCAGGGGTCACAATTTTCTTTAATTATCTCTTGCCACCTAAGACAGAGAGATTTTGGAAGAGCCCAAGTGCTTTTTTTCAAGTGCATGGGCAGCTGTCTTCTGGGGCACTACTGTTTACACTGACTAGCATGGGTTTCACTATAGCTGGGGGCCCCTATGATCTCCCTGTTATAGTGGAAACCAGGTCACTCTGTCTGGCCCTGATGATGGTTTTCATTATGAAGAGTTTGTATGTTCTCCCCATGTTTGCGTGGGTTTCCTCTGGGTGCTCCGGTTTCCTCCCACACTCCAAAAACATACTGGTAGGTTAATTGATTGCTAACAAAATTGACCCTAGTCTGTCTGTCTGTCTCTGTGTGTGTATGTTAGGGAATTTAGATTGTAAGCTCCAATGGGGCAGGGACTGATGTGAGTGAGATCTCTGTACAGAGCTGCGGAATTAGTGGCGCTATATAAATAAATGGTGATGATGATGATGATGATGATACCAGTGGGAGTTTATGCTCAGTGTCTCCTTATAGAATAATTTAGCCCAGGCATTCTAGCACTGGGGCTGGTTGAGGATTTGAAGTTGGGGTGGAGTTCCTGCTGGAGACGCAAAATCTTAACTCAAAGATTTTGTTGCCAAAATTTTTTACCTCTGTCAAATGGCCTGTTCAACCACAAAACTTGAGGTTAATCTCTAATCACTAGATACAAAGAAGACACAATTCTATTTCATAAAATATGATGGAAAAACAGGCTGAATGATGACCTCCAATGGGTTCTATTTCCACCTGGATGCCCAAATAGCAATATAAAGCATTGTTATACGGTTCTTCTGTCTGGACGTCTGAACAACTGGATTAGGGTAGTTTGCCATTCACATGTGTTGCCATATTGCTCACTGGTGGGTGCACTGATTGGCCAGAATGCCATATTTGACTTTTGCATGAGTCTGACTAATGAACTTGAACTTGACCCAGAGTCGTAACTTAGAATTCTAGCGCCTGGGGCGAGAAAGACAAATGCCTCCCCCCTAGCCCTCAATTTTAACCAAATGAACCTAAAATATTCCTTAATTGCGCCTCCCTTCAGCGTTGTGCCCTGGGCGGTAGCCCCTGTCGCACAGCCCTAGTTACGGCCCTGACTTGACCCGATGCAGTTGTCACACACAGAGCAAAAATGAGCAAAAAACCCCCTTGAAGGAAACAGTACCTTACAGCAACTGAAATGCAATATCACTTCTAACCAGCAGATGGGGATCTTTTCATTGCCTATTTATTTAACATATGGGGTCCTGCATCACATTTTTCTAGGACAGTAATTATATATATAAAATTTCTGCCATGGATTTTTAGATATATATATATATAAATATTTACTATGCATAGTATCCATACCTATATTAACTTTTTGCATGGTCAAAACAATTCAATAGTTGTTTGATACAAGTTTTTCATATGGTGAATCCATTAAAATATTGAAAATCACAAGTCCACTACTTACATAAACTCTGTTTCACACTTTTTTGGCTGTCATTAGTGTAAGATAATGGTTATTTTAATGAAAAAAAAGAAGCAATAATGGTAAAATAGCGATCCGCAGATCAATTTGCAGAGGTTTGGCCTATCACTAGTATACGTATCCTGAGTATCTTCTTTCAAGTTCTTGAAAGTAAGATAACAAAGTTGTTTTTCTTCTTGTGTCAGACGTAAGTAATATGTTAGGCCTTGTGATTCATATCTATAGTAAATGGAATTTTGTATCAGACAGATGGTGACTATTTATGCAGATTGAATGTAACAAATCACCCTGATGCTATTCTGTAGATATAGGCTCATAACATTTCCCCGACTACAGCTAGAAACCCCTTGAGAAATAAACTTTGTTTTATGTTCCTCACAACCTTTACTTTTCACTGTGTTATCTGCTGAAGTGCGGTGATGAAACCATTTACATTTTCATCTGATCCGCAGTGAAACTCCTTCTTGTATACATGTGTCTGATAACAGACATACTATTTAACAGGCAGTATATAGCATTAAAATAAAAGCATTTAAAGAGTGTATAAAACTGAAGGTCTCATTATTAATATAATTTAGGTTAACGTATTACATTAAAAGTTTCTTTTTGGGGGACAATCTCACTTTGTATTATTTTACAAGAGTCCTCTTATTTTCAACTAGATTCCCTTAATAAATTCAGAATCATGCTGAACAGGCTAGGGTTGCTTGACATTCTGATAGGTTGCCCCGTGCTGGGGGATTCCATTACCGTTTCACCAGCCCAACCAGTGCTGGTAGCTGTAAAAATTTTGGGGGAGGGCACCCCTAATTTAGCCTCTACAAGCAAAAATGTAATAATCAAACATAATCACCCGTTAATTTTAAGACTGACACTAACATCTGACGCTGACAGTTGACTTTGTCAATCATCATTGTCGGTTTTCAACAATTTTTAATTTCAGATGAGATCTGAAGCCTGACCATGACACTTAACTCTATCAGTCATCGTTGTCATGTGCAGGCGTCATCCCATATATTTTTTTTAACTGTTATAAAATGTCATCTGACGTTTAATAATCACCATACAACATTGTATGTGCGCATATGTGTGAGTGGATGTAATACAATTTAATAAATTGATTTTGTGGGTCCACCTAATTTGCAAATTATTTCTGAGACTTTACAAGATAAAGTATCACCTGCCAAAATAAGTTTTGTTCACAGAATTGATTTTTTAAACATACATTTGATGAACAAAGTTTCATAGAATGCTCCCCAGACTTCAAATCACATCCAGCGGAATACTGTAAATTCCTGTGGACAGCATAGGTGTACTAGACCTTCATGGGCATCAAAGGTTTTGAAGAACAGGATAGTTGTTGTTACAGTAATATAATAACAATATATAATATATTTTAATGTATTGAACTTGAAGTATCAAGTGTAAAACGAATCTAACTATGAAAATGATAATAATACCAGCCTCAACCTGAAGCACTACAGGTGCTTATAGCCATTATAAACCTACCTGCTGGTCAGTTCCATTAGAGAGGTAATCTTCCACTATTATATTATATACTATAATACTGATCTGTAAGTTCAGCATCTTTGTAATTGAGGACAGATGGACACATAGTTAACAGGAACTCAGCTATATTTAGTGTACATGGAAAAATGATAACAGCATGACTTGTCTATAACACATACAAACAGAGGAACAACAAGGTAGTCTAATGTAGGAACTGGTCACAGGTAACAGAAGTTCACATTTCCCAGCATCCATTATGCCTCTGTGCAGTAATCTGTGATATGTAACTTAACACCTCAGGGGCTGTGGAATAATCTGTGTGTTATAACTCTAACACCATATTAAAAGCCCAGACACTATACAGTTTGGATAGTTTATTTGTAATATATGTGGAATAACAGGATCATCATCTTAAAGCTCCTGAGTAAGGAGGATGCAGTGGCAGCAAATTCCTTTTCAAGTTGTGCTGTCAATTCAGCACTTTCTTGATGGTCAGCACCATACTTGTTGCTGGAAGATGTATGGAGAGTGCATGTGATTATGCATATTATATAAACACACAAATGGTTTCATGAAAGGTAAATATTTGTCCAAACACCGCGATTCCTGAACAAATATAATTAAAGGTCCCAACATCAAATTCTATCTATCTATCTATCTATCTATCTATCTATCTATCTATCTATCTATCTATCTATCTATCTATCGATCTGTATGTATATATATATATATGTATATATATATCATCTCCTGCATTGACTATTGCAATTCCCTCCTTACTGGTCTTCCCTAAAACAGACTCAAACCCCTACAATCTATTTTGCACGCTGCGGCAAGACTGATTTTCCTTGTAAATCGTTATTCCTCTGTTGAATCACTCTGTATGTCTCTAAACTGGTTGCCTGTTTTCTACTGAATCCAATATAAAATACTTTTACTAACCTACAAGGCCATCAACAAAGCTGCACCAACATACATCTCCTCTCTTATCTCTAAAGTGTCACGGGCACTAGGAGTCTTTACCCAGGGATCACCAGGTGATAGGCTTACCAGAGCAGTATAGGTGGTAATATGGTACTCTGGTAGCAGGGTGATTACGGAACAGGAAATAGCAGATGATGAGATGCTCAGGAAAGTCTATGACTAGCAGCACTGGCAATATGGAGGTAGTAATACACGAGGAACTGTATGGACAAAGGACACGTGAAGGTAGTCAGTGGTCTGCGGTAGCAAGTTGTACCACTGCTATAGTGAGGAGGAATGTCCAACAGAAACGAGGGGGTGATGAGAGTCAGCGGTCTGCGGATAGCAAGTTGTAACGCTGTCTGAGTGAAGGAATAGAATCCAAGTGGAGGTATCCGGGGAATCAGTGGTCTGCGTTAGCAAGTTGTACCACTGCTATGTGAGAGGATACTGGAATAGGTGAAACTGGAAACAGGGATCAGTGGTCTGCCACCAGCAAGTTGTACCACTGAATATATATGTGAGGAGGTGCACGGGGAGAGACTGCAACACAAGATATACACGGGCACCTTGACTTTGATCCACAGTAATATGCACAATATAAATGTATAGATGACTGAACAACACTGCCAATATAGAAAGTCTCTAGAAGGAATCCAGCACGAGATAACACAGTCAATGATGGCAATAGACTCAGCGGATAGCACACTCCAGAGAAGAACCAACACAGTCCAGCAAGGTATGCAATACACAGCACAGTCAATGGGAAGTATGCATACCGTGGTTCAGGAGAAGGCAGTCAGACAGGAGTGCAGAGATACCTGAACGGCAGGAGGCCGGCAGGATGCAAAGTCCCTGGATGGGTGAAGCGGTGGTCTAGCAGGTGCAGCGCACAGGTAGGTAGACCAGCAGGGAACACAGGAAGGCGTGGAGAGCGGATCAGCAGTAGATGGATGAGTAGCGCTGAGGAGTAACAGCGGCGGGTCTCTGCGGGAACACGGAGGTAGCCAATAGCAACCAGCAGGTGCAGTAACGATGGGACACGGGAGAGCAGAGTTGAACTGGAACTGTTGATCACGGAGAATAGCGGGTAGCAATAGTGGCAGCAGACTCAAGGAAACACGGGAGAGTTGACAAGGACTGAAGACTGAAGCGCACAGAGGCAGCGGATAGGAATCAGCCAAACAGTCACGATGAAACACAGACGGGTTGCAGGTTGCAGACTGTAGTGCACGGAGGCAGCGGATAGGAATCAGCTAGCAGTCACAATCATGAACAGGTGAGTGGATGTGAATGAAAGACTGTAGTGCACGGAGGCAGCGGATAGGCATCAGCTAACAGTCCCAATAATACATGGTAGAGTTGAAGTGGTTAGAAGACTGTAGTGCCCGGAGGCAGCAGATAGGAATCAGCTCACAGTCACGATGATACAGTAGATGGTAGAAGTGGTATGGGAACCACAGTAGTAGAAGTGGTTTGGAAACCACAGAGGTAGAAGTGGTTTGGAAACCACAGGAATCAGCTGGGCTGAATAAACGAGGAAACACAGGAACACCTTCAGAGACTCATGGGGAATGAGACTCCAAGATCAGGCAACGTGGTATTCACCACAGGTGCTTAATATAGGGAGTGTTGCCTGATCTGCCAATTAAGTTAAAGGAACATACACTGAAGGGTTAGAAAGGGCTGCGCATGCGCAGACCCTTAGGATGGCGGACGGCCACGGTTCCTAAATGTCCGGGAAGAAGCACTCACAGTCCGGTGAGTGACAGTACCCCCCCTTTTAAAGGTGGGCACAGAACGCCTGGAACCGGGCTTGTCCGGATTTTTGGAATAAAACCTCTTCAGAAGAGCTGGAGCATTAAGATCTTCAGCTTTGATCCATGAACGCTCTTCAGGACCAAAGCCCTTCCAATGAACGAGGAAACGGAGAACTCCTCGCAAAATTTTTGCATCCAATACCTCAGTAATCTCGAAATCTTCCTCCTGATGAACTTGAACTGGCTGAGGTGCTGAAGGAGGAGTCGAGAAACGTTTGATGATGAGAGGTTTGAGCAAGGACACATGGAAGGCATTGGAAATCCGAAGATTCTTAGGAAGAAGAAGTTTAACACATACTGGATTGATAACTTGAATGATCCTATATGGACCAATAAAACGAGGGGCGAATTTCATAGATGGAACCTTCAAACGAATATTTTTGGTAGATAACCAGACACGATCTCCAATTTTTAGTGGTGGAATAGCCCGCCTCTTCTTATCTGCGAAAGACTTATATTTGTTAGATGTCTTCTTTAAACAGGTTTTGACCTGAGACCAGATATTTTTGAAGGTCTGACAAGCAGTCTCCACAGCAGGAACTTGGGTGGGCGGGAGGGCAGGAAATTCCGGAAAAGACGGATGGTGACCGTAGACCACAAAGAATGGAGTTTTGGATGATGACTCATGGTACATGTTGTTATGGGCGAATTCAGCCCAAGGGAGCAATTCTACCCAGTTGTCTTGGTTGGCTGAAGAGAACATCCTAATAAAAGTCTCAAGATCTTGATTGACTCGTTCCGTTTGTCCGTTAGATTGCGGATGGTAAGACGATGAGAGTGCTAATCGTATGCCCAAGGTTTTACAAAGGGCCCGCCAGAATCTGGAAACGAATTGTACTCCTCTATCTGACACAATCTCAGACGGACATCCATGGATGCGGAAGATTTCTTTAATGAAATGTTCAGCCAGAGTAGACGAGGAAGGTAAACCGGACAGAGGGACGAAATGAGCCATCTTCGAAAATCTGTCTACCACTACCCAAATAGTATTGTGATTCTTACTTGGTGGCAAATCAGTAACGAAATCCATACTAATATGGGTCCAAGGCTTGGACGGAATGGGTAGTGGTCGCAGCAACCCTGCTGGAGTTCTGCGGGAGGATTTGAACTGAGAACATAAATCACAGGAAGCAATAAACTCTTTGATGTCTCTCCTCATTGAAGGCCACCAGTAACTTCGAGAGAGAATCTCAAAGGTCTTGTGTTCACCGGCGTGTCCAGAAAAACGAGAGGCATGGAACCACGAAAGGATTTTCCTCCTCAGAGTAGGAGGCACGAGGGTCTTCCCAAATGGTAGCATTTTGGTGGATGAAGCAGCCAGAGATATACATTTGGGGTCTAGAATAGCATGGTTGGGAACCTCTTCTACATCAGAGGACGTCACAAAAGCTCGAGATAGAGCGTCAGCTTTCTTGTTCTTAGCGGCTGGTTTGAAGGTTATAATTAATTCAAAACGGGAAAAGAAAAGAGACCATCTTGCTTGACGAGGGTTCAAGCATTGGGCAGATTGCAAATATGACAAGTTCTTATGATCCGTGAAGATCGTCACCGGATGGCGAGCTCCTTCCAACAAGTATCTCCATTCCTCTAATGCAGCTTTGATGGCCAGCAACTCCTTGTCCCCGATAGTATAATTTTTCTCTGCGGGCAGAAGACCCCGAGAGTAGAAGGCACAAGGATGTAATTTTTGTTGCTCCGAGCGTTGGGAGAGAATAGCTCCTAAGCCCACATTAGAGGCATCTACTTCTAGGAAGAAGGGGAGTGTCACATCAGGCTGTCGAAGAATGGGAGCAGACGAGAAGGACTCTTTGAGAATTTGAAAGGCTTGGAGAGCCTCAGATGACCATTGCTTAGTATTAGCCCCTTTCCGAGTTAGGGCCACAATAGGAGATGCAATGGATGAAAAGTCTTGAATGAAGCGTCTATAGTAATTGGCAAAACCTAAAAAACGCTGGATGGCACGAAGAGTAGTTGGCTGAGGCCAATGTAGTACAGCATTTACTTTGTCTGGATCCATCTTCAGGCCAACTCCGGAAACTATATACCCCAAGAATGGAATCTGGGGTAACTCGAATGAACATTTTTCCAATTTACAGAACAATGAGTTTTTCCGTAGTCTGGAGAGGACCTCTGCCACATGTTGGTGATGAGAAGGCAGGTCCTGTGAGAAGATCAATATGTCGTCCAGGTAGACAACGACACATACATATAATAAGTCCCGAAAAATCTCATTGATGAAACCCTGGAAAACAGCGGGGGCATTACACAGCCCGAAGGGCATTACTAAATATTCGTAATGCCCATCTCTGGTGTTGAACGCGGTCTTCCATTCGTCACCGGAACGGATCCTAATTAAATTGTAGGCACCACGAAGATCCAACTTAGTAAATATCCGAGCTCCCTTGATGCGATCAAATAGCTCAGTGATCAGCGGAATGGGATACCGATTCTTGATAGTAATGGCGTTGAGACCACGAAAATCTATACAAGGGCGTAATGATCCATCCTTCTTTTTGACGAAGAAGAACCCAGCTCCAGCGGGAGAGGTGGAAGGTCGAATGAACCCACGCTGGAGATTCTCCTGTATGTACGCAGATGTGGCTTGAGTTTCAGGTAACGAGAGAGGATAGACCCGACCCCTGGGAGGAGTCTTGCCAGGTAGAAGGTCGATCGGACAATCCCAAGAACGATGAGGAGGAAGACGTTCAGACTGAGCTTTATCAAACACATCGGCAAATAAAGCATACTGAGGAGGGAGTCCCGGGGAGGAAGATGAGATGGAAGATTGCTGTACTTTAAGAGGAATAACTTGAGAGAGACAACGATGGTGACATTCAGACCCCCAAGACGTAACTTGAGGGGTGCGCCAGTCAATCTGGGGAGAGTGACACTGAAGCCATGGAAGGCCTAAGACAATCGGACTTGTCGTAACTGGAAGAATTAAAAACGAAATTTCTTCATGGTGTAGTACACCAATCTGAAGGGTTACTGGAGACGTACTCTGGGTGATGAGACCATTGATGAGGCGTGATCCATCTATAGCCGTCACAGTAATGGGTGTTTTTAAAGTGATCACTGGTAGGGACCATTGATTCACTAGTGATTTAGAAATGAAATTTCCTGCTGCTCCGGAATCAATCAATGCCTGTGACTCAAAGGATTTGGTAGCAAAGGAAATCGTAACATCAAAAGCGCAGACTTTAGATTTCATAGACAATGGAGAGGACTCCAGGGACCCTAACTTCACCTCTCCAGAACTAGTTAGGGCCTGGCATTTCCCGATCTCTTAGGGCAAGAGCTGAGCATATGCGTGGAATCAGCACAATAGATACAGAGTCTATTCTTTACTCTTCGTTTCCTCTCCTCTGAAGATAATTTGGAACGTCCTATCTCCATGGGAATCACAGAGGATGGAGCTGGACGAAATTGAGGGTTTAAACGAAGAGGTGCTTTAACAGCCGTTGTTTTCTCAGACTCTCTTTCACGAAATCTCATATCTACACGATGGCAAAGAGAGATCAAATCTTCTAGTGACGAAGGAAGCTCTTGGGTAGTCAGTGCATCTTTAATTTTATCGGAGAGCCCCTGCCAGAAGGCGGCAACTAATGCTTCAGTGTTCCACTGAAGTTCAGAGGCTAAGATCCTAAATTGAATGACATACTGTCCTACTGTATGGGAGCCTTGTCGCAAACGAAGAATGCTGGAAGCAGCGGAGGTCACACGACCTGGTTCATCGAACACACTTCGGAACGTGGAAATGAATTTGGCACTATCTTGTAGAATTGGATCGTTTCTTTCCCACAGAGGGGAGGCCCAAGCCAGGGCTTGTCCAGAAAACAATGAGATAAGATAGGCCACTCTGGAACGATGGGTAGAAAAATTTTGAGGTTGGAGTTCAAAATGGACCGAACATTGGTTAAGGAAACCTCTACAAGTTTTGGGGTCCCCGTCATATTTTGACGGAGTAGGCAGGTGAAGCATAGGAGCTGTAGACACCTGGGATGGCACTGGGGAAACGGAGGAAAGCACAGGAGTTTCAATATTAGCTGTAACAGTCTGTCCAGATGTTCCTTGGGAGGTTAACGATTGGTAACATTGAAGTAACAGCTGTTGGCGAGCATCCTGTTGCTCCACACGGCTGACCAGATGCTGCAGCATCTCTTTAGCAGTAGGTTCCGTATCTGGGTCTGTCATGGCCTGATCTTACTGTCACGGGCACTAGGAGTCTTTACCCAGGGATCACCAGGTGATAGGCTTACCAGAGCAGTATAGGTGGTAATATGGTACTCTGGTAGCAGGGTGATTACGGAACAGGAAATAGCAGATGATGAGATGCTCAGGAAAGTCTATGACTGGCAGCACTGGCAATATGGAGGTAGTAATACACGAGGAACTGTATGGACAAAGGACACGTGAAGGTAGTCAGTGGTCTGCGGTAGCAAGTTGTACCACTGCTATAGTGAGGAGGAATGTCCAACAGAAACGAGGGGGTGATGAGAGTCAGCGGTCTGCGGATAGCAAGTTGTAACGCTGTCTGAGTGAAGGAATAGAATCCAAGTGGAGGTATCCGGGGAGTCAGTGGTCTGCGTTAGCAAGTTGTACCACTGCTATGTGAGAGGATACTGGAATAGGTGAAACTGGAAACAGGGATCAGTGGTCTGCCACCAGCAAGTTGTACCACTGAATATATATGTGAGGAGGTGCACGGGGAGAGACTGCAACACAAGATATACACGGGCACCTTGACTTTGATCCACAGTAATATGCACAATATAAATGTATAGATGACTGAACAACACTGCCAATATAGAAAGTCTCTAGAAGGAATCCAGCACGAGATAACACAGTCAATGATGGCAATAGACTCAGCGGATAGCACACTCCAGAGAAGAACCAACACAGTCCAGCAAGGTATGCAATACACAGCACAGTCAATGGGAAGTATGCATACCGTGGTTCAGGAGAAGGCAGTCAGACAGGAGTGCAGAGATACCTGAACGGCAGGAGGCCGGCAGGATGCAAAGTCCCTGGATGGGTGAAGCGGTGGTCTAGCAGGTGCAGCGCACAGGTAGGTAGACCAGCAGGGAACACAGGAAGGCGTGGAGAGCGGATCAGCAGTAGATGGATGAGTAGCGCTGAGGAGTAACAGCGGCGGGTCTCTGCGGGAACACGGAGGTAGCCAATAGCAACCAGCAGGTGCAGTAACGATGGGACACGGGAGAGCAGAGTTGAACTGGAACTGTTGATCACGGAGAATAGCGGGTAGCAATAGTGGCAGCAGACTCAAGGAAACACGGGAGAGTTGACAAGGACTGAAGACTGAAGCGCACAGAGGCAGCGGATAGGAATCAGCCAAACAGTCACGATGAAACACAGACGGGTTGCAGGTTGCAGACTGTAGTGCACGGAGGCAGCGGATAGGAATCAGCTAGCAGTCACAATCATGAACAGGTGAGTGGATGTGAATGAAAGACTGTAGTGCACGGAGGCAGCGGATAGGCATCAGCTAACAGTCCCAATAATACATGGTAGAGTTGAAGTGGTTAGAAGACTGTAGTGCCCGGAGGCAGCAGATAGGAATCAGCTCACAGTCACGATGATACAGTAGATGGTAGAAGTGGTATGGGAACCACAGTAGTAGAAGTGGTTTGGAAACCACAGAGGTAGAAGTGGTTTGGAAACCACAGGAATCAGCTGGGCTGAATAAACGAGGAAACACAGGAACACCTTCAGAGACTCATGGGGAATGAGACTCCAAGATCAGGCAACGTGGTATTCACCACAGGTGCTTAATATAGGGAGTGTTGCCTGATCTGCCAATTAAGTTAAAGGAACATACACTGAAGGGTTAGAAAGGGCTGCGCATGCGCAGACCCTTAGGATGGCGGACGGCCACGGTTCCTAAATGTCCGGGAAGAAGCACTCACAGTCCGGTGAGTGACATAAAGATCTCCCAACTCGGCAACTCCGTTCTGCACAAGATCTGCGTCTCTCACCCAGCCTCATTACATCCTCCCATTCCCGGTTACAGGACTTATTTTGGGCTGCACCCACTCTATGGAATTCTCTCCCTCGCACAATAAGACTCTCCTCTGGTCTACAAACTTTCAAGTGTTCTCTGAAAACCCACCTCTTCAGACAAGCTTATAAAATTCCTCAACCACCCTCTTAACCTCACTACATTAGCCTATTACCACCAGTTACACAATTTTACACAAGACAACTACCCCCTGGCCAACATTGTTGTGTGACAGGATCATTTACCTTATGAGTCACTTTAACCTTTGCAGTCTGGCTGGGCCGAAATGTAAAATATAGACTTAGCCTTAGGCTCATGTGTCAAACTCCTATTGTCCCATAGATTCTAAGCTTGCGAACAGGGCCTTCTCACCTCTTTGTCTGTTTTACCCAGTTTGTTTATTAGTTTACTATGTTTGTCCCCAATTGTAAAGTGCTACGGAATATGTTGGCGCTATATAAATAAATGATGATGATGATGATTATATATATATATATATATATATATATATATATATATATTTATATATATTTAGATACAGATATAGAACAGATATAGATATATATTCCCCTTTGCCTTCCACTAGATGTGGGAGGGCTGAGGTTTACAGACCTCCGATCATAGATGTGACTTTAACCAGAATAGGAGGTAAGGTTTGCAGATGGCCCTAGCATATAAATTTGCATAGTGACTTGAATTATGAGGGTTATGAGGATTTATTAGGGTTATTAGGAAAAAAACATAAGTTGCAAGCAAATAACATTGCTGTATTGGATATAAATATTCCAGCACTACCCCTCTACCCAATAATCAATCTTCCGAACCTGCTGGTGGTGATACACTGTATTACAAGAGAGCAAAGGAGAGAATAGTATCTGGCCAGTGGCCAGATTGATCAACCAGTATTCCTAAGTCCAAAGGTGTCAGTGTCTTGACCTGGCAGCCAGATGGGAGTCGGTCACCTGTCTCTATGTAATGCAGAGGGCAGCCCACCCAACTGAGAAGAGATATCATTGCGGCCAAAGGAAAACATGACTAAATCATTGTCCCCACAAATTTAAACTGAATAATCTAGGAAGACCATCTTTGGTCCATAGTGCGCTCAGGATGGAAATGTATCTCCTGTTTGGGTACTCAACTGTAGCAAACAACTTGTGCTCCAATTGTTATCTGAGACAGGCCACCTCCTTACTCGAATATGTGACATATATCAACTCACTAAAGAGGATCTGTAGCTACTTAATTGTCCTAGACATTCTTTCATTATGCAGCCTGGGAAAACATTCACTCAGCCATGCAGATTCTTACCTGACTTCAGTGTTTGGACATATGCAGGGCCGGTGCAAGCCTTAGGAGCACCCTAAACACCACACTACTAGCGTAATACTGACATGGGGCCTGATTCATTAAGGATCTTAACTTGAGAAACTTCTTATTTCAGTCTCCTGGACAAAACCATGTTACAATGCAAGGGGTGCAAATTAGTATTCTGTTTTGCACATAAGTTAAATACTGACTGTTTTTTCATGTAGCACCCAAATACTTGATAGCTTATTTGTACACTGACATTTAAAGTTGATATTTGTGTGCTACATGAAAAAAACAGACAGTATTTAACTTATGTGCAAAACAGAATACTAATTTGCACCCCTTGCATTGTAACATGGTTTTGTCCAGGAGACTGAAATAAGAAGTTTCTCAAGTTAAGATCCTTAATGAATCAGGCCCATGGAGAAGAAGCTTCATATGTAAGAAGTTGCTGACTGCTTTTCTATGTCAGTGGCAGACACTTGTGTGTAGGAGCCGCCGGGGCATTAAAAACACTATGAGTGATCCGTGATTTAGGTGCTGCCTATCCATTGGCGCCCTAGGCAGCCCAATGGTAGCGCTGTCCCTGGATTATTGCTTATTTTGGGTGGAGAGGCAAGGTCTGTAAGTTTAAGTGGCACAAGTGTCTATGTTTTCATTTTTGTGGTTAAGTCCATATGTGTTATATTTATTTTGAACTTTATTTGATAACATTTAGCTTTACTCTTCTTTAACATAATAACCCTGTTAATCAATTTGCTGTTTAAATACAGTTTACTAATACCCCACAGTCAAATTTCCATTCCTGGTTTTAAATGGATCTATGTGCACTTAGTACACGTTTGTCTCTAAATACTACATGATTTATAAAATGTCTCATTAATTAAGAGCTGAACTACCTTTAAAGTGCAGCATAAAAGGATTATACAGCCTGCTATGAGCTGCCTGGGCCTTTGAAAGAACTGATCATAATTAGGATAGGCTGTCATCCCAACCATCTTAAGAGTGCTGCCTTCATTATAGATACACAAGAAAATATGCAGAATGCAAATTAATATTTATCACCGTGACAGGGATAACAAATTATTCCAATCACCGTGATTCAAATGTTGTACATATCTGCAGATGTTCCATTCTCTGTCTTTATACATATATGTGTGCGTGTCTATATATATATATATATATATATATATATATATATATATATATATATAATCAGTTTAATTTTTCACCATGACATTAAGTTTTCAGTCCTGTCAAGCAAATTGTTCTTCTTAAATTGCCCTTTAAGGAAAAACGTCGCTAACACAGAAGTTGCTCATCTGTGAAAGTGAATTTTCTACTATTCATACTTGCATCATGTCATGCAGGAACTTCCTTTTGCTTACATCTTTACCATTATCCTACAGAGAAACATAACACAACCCATCCCTTGCAGAGATTATATAAGTTTAGTAAGTGAGTAATGGGTAGATCCTTTCCACCGTCAGATAAACATCCAGACAAGTGGAGGTGTTGCCCATAGCAACTAATCAGATTCTAGCTATCATTTATCTAGTATGTTCTACTAAATGATAGCTAGATTGAGATTGGTTGCTATGGGTAACGCCTCCACTTTTTCTTTTTAGTACTTTTGATAAATCTACCCTCAGTGTAGTTCCTTTGCCCCAAGAACTCACTACTGTCTTTCCTCCCTCTCAGGGAACTTGCGGTTCACTGATTTATAAACTCATTACTCTGATTATACACCTGGCGCTTGTCCTGGAACAAGAGGTCAGAGGTCTGTAATAAGCAGTGTAGCGCAGTGAAGTTTTTCGTATCTGAACTTGTTCCTCAAAGAGAATTCTCATGGAAATGCAAACGCATTGCATGATCATTAAAGGTTCTTTACTGTGAGTCAAATGTGCAAGGTTTGCAAAAGTGTAAATGTCAGCTCAAACCATTGCCCCTCACATTTGAAACACTCCCCCACTCATTATGTTGAAGGTTTCTTTTTTCTCTCTCAATACAATCCTTGATTTTCCCTCTTCTAGCTATTGTATATCACAGGGAAGTACGGGGGCAACATAGCTGCATGTCTCTTCACGTTCTATCATTTCAATTTTAAAATGATTATTTTATTGTTTTAGCATCATGGCCATGTATTTCCAAAAATAATTCAAGTTCATGGATATATAGTGGATAATGATACCTCCAGGGTGGAGATAAAATGCGATACTAATTTTGGGACTAGTAAGCTATGTTCTGGCAGGCCAAAGTGGGAACATATTCAGATTTGCTCTGCTTTCAACTCTTCTTGCTCATTTTAACATCTAGTAAGCAAATCAAAATCTGTTTCTGATTTTGGTGAACAGATACAGAAGGCATGTAAAATCACAATGATCTTCTTCACAAAGGACGCCATGAAGACAGATGCAATTGATGCAAACACGTGCTTTTTTCGTCTGTCTTATAATATACCGTATTTCCCCATGTATAAGAAGCACTTTTTTTCCCAAAAATTTGGGGTCTAAAAACTGGGTGCGTCTTATACAGTGGTAGCGGGGATCCAGGGGGGAAGGGGCAGCGTTACAGTGGCAGTGTGGGGGATCCAGGGGGAGGGGGACAGTGGTACAGTGGTAGCCGGTGGTAGTCTCTTTGCCAATGCTGATAAATCCGACGCTGAGGACACCTACAAAAGAAAACCGATTTCAGAAGAAAATGACAAGAATATACACAGACTTACCTGATCAGCGACTGTCCACATATCCGATCCTAGCAAAACTCTGACAGGAGCTTCTTCCGAATGCACAGGTGTCTGCCAGTAGTTTCTGACGTCAGTGCGCCCTCAACGAATTTTTATTTAAAGTGGCAATGTCGGGACAACGCAGGATAACTGTTAAGAGAGGGGTCCCGACATTGGTGCTTTAAATAAAAATTCATTGAGGGCGCACTGATGTCAGACACTACTGGCGGACACCTGTGCTGGCCAGCACATTCTCCCTGCCTGTCTCTGCCGAACGGACCTGCACATAGTGTGGAGCTGCCAGCAGCAAGCCCCTGCAATCTCCGCACACTTTTTGACAGCTACCGTAATATCTTTTTTTTTCAAATTTCGGGGACAAAATTAAGGTGTGTCTTATACATGGGAGCGCCTTATACATGGGGAAATATGGTACATAATAGGGGTGATGCAGGTTGCCAAACGCCTGACAGCCATACATAAGGAAGAAATGTTTAGATAGCTGTGGGTTAATATTTTCACAATTACTCCATCCACAGACCTCTAAGATAGCTGCTGGATCTTAACAGTCAGTTACTGGAAAATATTGTCATATAAAATTAAATGTAAAATAACATTCCTAGAGATGAGTAATATTTCTTACCACACATCTGCTAGGGCTGTGAGATTGAAACTACCATACCATTCCTGAAAAAGCATTGTGTTTAAAAGAAAGGTTTAATAATTATTAAACTGAAATAAATCACAATAAAACAGTTTAATCCAGAACATTTGTTTTCGAAGAAAGTTAATATATCAAAAGAAAAAGTTCAAAGAGATTGTGTCTGTCAACTGTCCCGATTTAAGTAGGACACTCACAACTTGAAGGGACTTTTTCGCCATCCCGGAAGTTTGGAAGGTATGTACTCGCTCACCATGGAGAATGTATATCCCACGCACCCGCGGCACTTGAAGGATGTTTTTAGGGGTGGGCATGGTTGTTGTGGGGGTCTAGTGCTTTGATAGCTCTGGACACACCCCCTAATGTCTTTTTTGTAGGTTCTGCTGTGGCACAACTTGAAGTGCCTGTAGAGGGAGAGAAGTGGGAGGGGTGCTGGAAATAGATAGAAAGAGATATGCAAAGATCCCCAATACAGACAATATGCTTATTGTTGCTGATGTTCCAGCAAATGATTATAGCTCTTTGCGGTTTAAATGTTATAGCTCTTTTACTTTGTCTGTTTATAGCTCCAATGGTATGTATATTGTGTGTATGGTGGTGATGAAGCTTAGAGTTTGTGTCTCCAAGAGGAATGGAAGGCACAAGATGATTGGAAGGCACATCGGAATCCAGGATACAAAAGACTGGCACACCTGCAACACCGCCATATCCCTGACGAAGTGCACGGATGAAACGCGTTGGTTAACTCTCACACAAGATCCGTCACAAGGTCAAACAATCCACCACAACCACCCGGACCTCCCTGCCCACCAGAGATAACTTCGAGCAAAAGAGAGAACCGAGACTCCTTCGGCAGTGGAACGCACTGGTGCATGTGCGTTCCACTAAGAACCCGAACATTCGGCATTTGGAACGCATACGTGCGTTCCAACTTCCGATACAGGAAGCCGCTCAGTCAGAAGCTACTATACCACTGACCACCACCGAGTGGCCCCCAAGTCTACCTCGCCCACCGAAGACACACAAGAGTGTTAAGAATCAAAAACTGCTCTTATCAGAGCAAACCCTTATATAACCCTTGCAACACTTATATGCATATTACATACTACCTCCTAACACCACTCATACCCGCCACAACATCACAACCACAGACATCAATATCATACAGCTTACCCACAAAACTCTTTACTATCCAGGAGACACCAAACACATCACTACTGACACACGCCTACATTGCTAAAGAGCTAAAGCATTATACTCCTAATCCCTGAGTTACACACATGTAGCTACAAACCACCGAGCTGTTAACCACCGTTCGCATATCAGCGAGCTATAATAACGGAGCTATAATCACTGTAAAAATTATCAGTGCTATAGTCGCAGAGCTATAGACATTAAGTCACAAACTCTAAGCTCCATCACCACCATACACACAATATACATACCATTAGAGCTATAAACAGACCAAGCAAAAGAGCTATAACATTTAAACTGCGAAGAGCTGTAATCATTTGCGGGAACATCAGCAACAATAAGCATATTGTCTGTATTGGTGATCTTTGCATGTCTATTGCTATCTCCAAAAACCCTCCCACATTTCTCCCCCTATGGGCACTTCAAGTTGTGCCACGGCAGAACCTACAAAAAAGACCTTACCTACAGTAATCGGGACGTCTGGAAGACCCGTAAAGGCAGTAACCAGCTCCAAAACACACCTACATAAGACAAGTGCAGATGTCCCAGGTAAACCCCCTAAAAAGGGTCCCTTCTACCTCCATTCAAATACACCCCCTAATATACCTTGACCTGACCCTCTTTGCAAAAATGGAGGGGGGTTACTTTGGGAGATATGTGTGTTAAGTGTTACCTAAACCTTACATCATCACAGAGGGTTTTCTACTGATGACAAACTGGATGTTGTGCCTCATCTACCAAAAGTCTCCCTTTACAAGGCAGCACCGCTTTAAATTTAAGCACTGAAGACGCTGAACTCGCCGAGTTGAAGAATCTGGAGGTTCATACATTTACCCCTAAGTGGTCACCTGTCAAGTGAGTTCAGACACTGTTAGCTTGAGTCAAGTGATTCCCCTAATTAGACTTTTGGAAAAGCAGCTAGAGTGGCAAGAACAATGTGACTGAAGACTGGAGAGTGACAAGAACACTTCCACCCATCCTGTTTCTGTATGAGCAATGTCACAGAGCAATGTGACTGGAGAGTAACAAGAATGCTGCCACCCTGCCTGTTTTTGTATGATGTATGGCATAGCACAATGTGACTGGAGACTTTTAAAAACACTGTCAGCCCTATTATTAGTAGTTTTCCTTCAGCACTGAACACTGCCACTTCTCCTGTTTCTGGGTGAGCTATGGCACAGTAGAATGTGACTGGAGACTTTTAAAAACACTGCCAGCCCTATTATTAGAGTTTCTGTTGCAGCACTGAACACTGCCACCTCTCCTATTTCTGGGTAAACTATGACTCTTTACAATGTCAATTGAGCCTTTGAAGAACACTGCCAGCCCTATAATGTGTCTTTCAGCACTGAAAACTGCCACCTCTCCTGTTTCTGGGTTAGCTATGACACAGTACAATGTCACTGGAGACTGCCAAGAGCACTGCCACCCCTCCTTTTTGTCTTTTATTAATGATGCTGCCCAACTGCACTGGAGACTGCCAACAACCCTGCTACCCTTTCTGTATCCCTCTGTGAAATAGCGCTGGATGTCTGTGGAGGGCGGTACTTATAGAATCCAAAACTCCCCAGATCCGTTGAAGCAACAATGAAGTTTTGCTTCGTTTTCACTTTCGAAGGCACGCAAAAGTACCGAGTCGAGCTTGGTTCAGTGAATTTCGGGTGGGCTCGGTTCTCGGAGCATCTCTATCTATAACAGGGAAATGTGACAATAAAGCAGGAAGGAACTGGGGCCACATGTAAAAGCTTAGGGGGCTGCAGCTGTTGCCCATAACTGTTACACAGTCTGTCTGTACCCTTTAAACCAAGCTTTGACAATTCTTCTGCTTTTAGTGTTGAACATCAGTATATCCAAAACTGAAGAATTTTCCACATAGGAGAGCATTTTCCAGCCATACTCAGTAAATTACCATCATACCATAGTTTTTTTCTTAGCCCTTTGTTAATACACGGTTACATCATAATCATGTACATACACATTTTTGTTTTAAGACATTGTAAATTTGACAGGATTGAAATATCCCAGAGGCCTGGGATCAATTACACAGATCTTCTAACATAACAAAATCAGAGAGCAAAGTTCCCCTGATCTCAAATAAAGTTATTGAAACAGATGTCAACTGATGAATTTTCAATCTGTACAAGAAACAAACCTTTTTCTAAATTACAAGAGGTAAGATATTATTTTAACAAGGCAATGTGGCTGAAACATATAAATAGGTTACATGTCCTTGTGCTGTCTGTACACATTTATTTACCAACAGACATACAGTATAGCGAAGCACTGACACCTTCCTTTATTGTGTTTGAAAGCAGAGAAAGCAGTTACCCGTCACCCCCAACAGAACCTGTTTTAAGGATTTCCTTAGCTCTGCATAGACAGTTAATTTAATTATCCAGGATACTAGTTTTCCAACATATTTCTGCACCGGAAATTCTCATGACTTATTCGCATGACTTATTGGCAAAAATGTAAAATAATTTCCATGGACATTTTGCTCCTGTGCAGGTGCATCTAACCATGTGACACGTAGACCTGTCTACATATACCTTGGTGTACCATAATCTCCATTATCATATGTGTAATTTACTTAGTCATAATGCATATTTTACATTTTTATATGCTGTTTTTGAAATATAATATAATATTAACTTGTAAAGCCCAGATAATAAGAACAGATAATAAATTGTAAACACTATAGAGAATAATAAACAAGATTGGAAGGGAGTGTGTAATGGGGAGGATGGTTGGTGCCACAGAAGGAGAGTATGAGAGGATTCCACAGGCCCAGTGGGATGGTAGAGAGACAAAGGGTTTTCTCTGGGTGCTCCGGTTTCACACTCCAAAAACATACTAGTAGGTTAATTGGCTGCTATTAAATTTACCTTATTGTCTCTCTGTCTGTGTGTGTGTGTCTCTGTGTGTGTATGTTAGGGAATTCAGACTGTAAGCTACAAATGGGCAGGGACTAATGTGAGTGAGTTATCTGTACAGTGCTGTATAGTGGCGCCATATAAATAGCTGCTGCTGCTGCTGATGACCTTCAATATGCAACATGTCACAAAATAAATTGGAATCTTGTATCAGCAATATGCACCCATAAATCACTACAACACATAGGTCACTGAATAAATATCTCATTTTGAAGTTAGGCCCTGTGCTTCAGTGAAATGAGTTTCACTTGATAAATACTTTTGAGAGGCAACCAGTTGGTAAGGAGTTAATTAGACCATTACAGTAAATGCTGCTACAGCAGGTTATCTAGACAAATCAATCACAATAGACTGTTTTAATGTTTTAATTGTACAACACTTATCACAAAAAATCACTAGAGATGCAACAATGATTAATCCATCTGGCTCAGATTAGACGTTTTAGCATCAATGACTGTAGATTAGGGTCACTTTACAATAGACACAATCCACAGGGGTAAATTGTATTTCATAGGTTAAAGCAAAGTTCAGCTGGACACATGGGGCCTGAGTCATTAAGGAGAGCAAAGTAAAAAAGAAGGAGTATCTTTGCACCTTGTCAAAACCATGTTGCATTGGACGGGGAGGTAAATTTAAAATGTGGGGACAGATTACATCTGGGACATGCTTGTCTTAGACCAGCTTTGAATTTTAATGTAAAAATAACGCTATCAAGTGTTTGTATGCTACATGAAAAAGAAGCCAGTAATTTCCGTCCGTGCAATATAATTGTGACAGGATGGACCGCCTATGCCACCCTGTCTGTTGTTGCTGGAAACCGGCTGGACTTACTTTGCCACCCTTTCTTTATCCCAAATGCACCCTCTCAGGGGCGAACGGAGGATTGCCGCGAGAGCTGATGCGCATGCGCAGCAGCTCCATTTCTTCAGCGCTGTCCTATACAGCAGCCGCGGCGCTGTCTAAGAAGCGTCCCCGGCGGTGCTATATACACTACAGCACCACCGCGGATGCTTCTTTGACAGCGCCGCGGCTGCTGTATAGGACAGTGCAGCTATAGCGGCCACTTAGTTAGCGCAGGGGGGGGGTTTCTGGAGACTCAGAAACCCCCCCTGCGTGCACCACTGCCTCTAACCACAGTAGGAGGGACTTAAGCTGCTGCCACCACTGGACTCCTTAAAGGCATCCAGAACCGTGTTTCTTCTGGTTAATTGTCGCTGCTAGTGTACCACGTTGCTGATGTACCTGGGTTGGTACCCCTGACCTCTTCCTATGGATCAGTGGTGCTTCTGGATGGATTCCCCTTGGCCTATCACACTTGCCAGAACTGCTGGGAAGCGGGAGGAGCGGTGGTACCAGAAAGCTGGGTCCAAGCCTCAAAACAGCCGGAAACGGATTATAATTGGGTCTAATCTGTAGGTCACAGGAATTTTAGCATGGAAAAAGTTGTCAAGCAGGTCTCTGAAGCAAGTGATGTTTATTTAGCTCCAGTAGTCCTAAGAAGGACAGTTCACACTGGATAAAGGTACCAATGATCAAGAGGTCAGAAGAAACAATAATGATACATTTCAGTGTACAAGGGTTCTCTTTTTATAAAGTTTTAGAGACTAGTCTTGACAGGGGGTAAGCCAGCCCCCTGATCAGATGGCTCCGCACAGACTGCAATATTTCATTGAAAGATTAACATCAGGATGTGAGATGTTCTTTAAACATGGTATTTTAAATGCTTTTTATACTTAACAAAATTTGCAGTAATCTGTGATATCCTAAATTACATTGATCAGAGATTTCCTTTCACATGACCCAGGATACAGGCAATGGCTACCTGCTGGGCCTTCAGACCAGAGCAGGCATTTGGCACTTCACATCAAAAGACTTAGTTAGGATTTCCTGCTATCAGAAAAAACGGACTCCCTCCCCACATATGCCTAATTGGGGTTTCCTCTAGAAAGGTTAAAACAAAAAACAAATTTCCTTCCATGGTCTCAGAAATAAAGACATTTCCGCAACTAAAATACACATAATATCAAGAATAAGTACATTTGCAATTATATAAGTGCCCTGCGCTATTTCCTTTAAATAAATTTATACCATAAGTTATTTATAAGTGATCCAGCCACAATAATAAACTAAGTTGTACCCCTTACATTGTAACATAGCTTGTCCAGGATCAAATTTACTACTTTTTTGCTTTGCTGTCCTTAATTATTCAGGACCATAAAGCTTATTTACCAGTACAGGATGAATTCAGTAATTGATCTCTCCCAGCAACTGTAGAGTTAAACAACTTGCAATTCTCTCCTCAGCAACTATTTTAGGTAATTTTACAATAGAATCAAACTGCTGATGCAATATAGACAAACTTTTATGATAGATGATTTCTCTCTTTGTCCCTTGCACACTGAGTTAGCTTGCAGATACCTTTAGATATAGCAGATGTGGCTGGAATAAATTTTTCCTTCAGACAGAACCAAAAACCCTCAATAGCAATACTGCAGTCCCTGTCAGATGTTTTAATAAGATAGTTTGATATCTCACTTGGTTCACTTAAATAAACTGACAATAGCAATGCAAAATAGACCAGAAACTTATTTGTCTTTATATGAGTTCTGCTGACATCTCATGGGTAGTGGCAAACTAGGTCATTTCCTGTACCCCTTCCTTCTGAGCTGGCTTTTACATCTAGCTATTATATACTGTTGCTGCAAGCATTTCTCAGGCAACAGTTCAGCAACAGCTCTCAATGGCTCTTTGTGGGAAGATCCTTCACTATCCCAGTCAGCAGTCACACATTTTTGGCCACCCCCCTTTCCTCCAAGAGTTTCTTGAAGCCTTCTAGTACATTCTGGCACCAAAATGCACATTTATCGCTGGCTTTTTGTAACTTATTGCAGTGTCTATATGCATGCTTCAAATGCAGTCTGGAGCTCTAGTGAACAGCCTGGGTTGTAGTTTGCAGTTTACCAACCCCATAATGGGCGACGCAATTTGCAATAAACTTCCCAGAGGCAGGCTGGGAAATGTAGTTTTCTGAATGAAGGCATGCCGTAATATACCTGTGATTTGCAGGGTATTACAAGTGTGTATAGTGCAGTAAATTTTATTTCAGCCAATATACCAAGATTAAAGAAACGTACATTAAAACTGCAAAAGTTCAACAGCCTGAACCTAGATCAATTACTGATCATCCTTTATCTTCCATGTGACATTGTGTTCTTGATTGTCATGTTCCAAGCCTCACTCTCTCTCAGTATTTGACCAGCCCAGCATCAGCAGACCACTTCCATCTCTGCCGTACACGTGTCCTCACTTCTTGTGATTGTAGTAGTGCAAGGGAAATGATCAAAGTTGCTATGCAAACTGTTAACTTTCTAACCTTTAAGAAATTGTTACCTTTATTCTTGTATGTTGAATTGTTTTATGCCCTGTCATTATTTCATGTCAAAAATATATTTTTTCTATAAAGTACCGAAGTAGTTGCTCCTCAAATCTTATTTAAGAAATGTACTTTTACACCATACTTTTGTCCCGCTAAAGTGATTTTTATGCTTGGGGTGATAATTATAGTGGTGGAAAAATGGTCCCTTAAGTCTCTCCTTGGTGTTCGTGGTCCTGGACACTCCACAATAGAGAAGCTATGTGTAAAGATTTGGGTGTGAGGCACTATTTTGAATAAGAGAGATGAGAGGAAATCCTACACCCGTGTCATTTACATATACCGATTCCTACAGGAATATTTATTTTTTTAATTTAAGAGGCACTCAAGGTGTAGTTTTTGCTGCTTTTGTTTGTTGTCTTCTCATCCATGCCCACAATATATGCCCGACAAATAGGGCACACATGAGAAAACTGTTAAGCAGATGTAGAATTTGGGACAAACCAAATTTCCCAAATGAA
Source organism: Mixophyes fleayi (assembly GCF_038048845.1). Taxonomy (NCBI): domain Eukaryota; kingdom Metazoa; phylum Chordata; class Amphibia; order Anura; family Limnodynastidae; genus Mixophyes; species Mixophyes fleayi. Next base: position 114,585,373 of record NC_134409.1, read on the forward strand.
ATCATCCCTCCTTACTCAAATGTGGCACTCCAAAGTGAATTTGCACAAGAGATGGCAGTAGCAATATAGGTGCCATTAAATGACCATCAGAACTGTGCCAAAAGTGATCAGACTGTAAGAAAGCATAATACCTCCATGTAGCTTTCTCAAACTTGGACACTTCATTGTGGAGCCTACTTTGGGCCTCTAATATGGCAGGTGAAAAAATGGTTATTCCAGTAATCCTTACCTTGCCGCTATATAAATAAATGATGCTGAGATGAAGGTGGCCTGCAAATCATTCCCCCGGGGGAACCTTCCTCCAACCTCAGGGTAAATGGGGATTGCCCAGGACTTGCAGCAGAGGTGGTCCCCAAGACCCAAGTATATAAATATGGAATGTATATAAATAATATTTATATGTTCTGTTAGTTAAGTGTAAGAAATATATAAAAGAGACAGTTCGAATAGGCCAATAGTTGCCCTTCCCACACATGTAAGTATGTATAATACTCAGATTGATGCAGATTTGGTTGTCCACAACATGTCTTCATAATGCAATTGAAAGTCCACATTCTGAGAAATTAAGAGAACAGATTTTGTCCCTAGCAAAGAATACATGTATAGATGGAGATATGATGACTGTTGATTTATGCTCTGTGATCAAGTTAAAGAACCGTAAAGTATTGTTAATTATATTTTTAATTCAAACGGAGTAAGCAAATGCACTAGTAGCAGATTTTAAAAATCCCTAATTAAGACGACAGTGGACAACTACGGACAGCGGCATTAGTAGAAATTTCAAGATGAGAGGGCACAATGTTAAATGGTGGAATTAAAGATGGCATTGTCCTTGGAGTGAAGTAAATCTATGCCATAATACTGCCCTTCTTAATCAAAGCAGGGGACTCATATATATTTATGGGGAGGGAGGGCTGAAAAATCATTCCCTCTAGGAAAGCTTCATCCAATCCTGAGGTAAAGAGAATTGCCCAAAACTTGCAGCAGAGGCGGTCCTCAAGAAGGAGTGTACTCAATCTGACGCCAGGGCAACCGGGACACCTCACACTGCCACTGAGTCCTGGCTAGTAACAAGCAGCCGGGGCACCAGGTTGTAATTAATTAATTAACAGAGGTTATTGTATTGACAGTGGTATGAATGAATAGAGTTAGACATTTTGGAAAGTAAAAATATGAAGGTGGCCTGTACCCATACTACAAAAAATCACAGATTAGGCACATAATACATTTTGAATGCTACAGGGCATCCATCACAGACAGTGAAGCTACAGTAACAGGTAGAGTTCATATTAATGGACAGTGGTATGAATGATTAGAGGTAGACATTTGGGAAAGTAAATGGACGAAGATGGCCTGCACCCATAGTACAAAAATTCAAAGATTAGGCACATAATACATTGCCAGAGCATTCATCGATAACCAAGAGCAGGGCTTCCAACCTTGTTTTCCTTATATGGTCTGTGCCGAAATGCTTTTCTTCTGAATCAAATCAAGGGGCTCGCAAATATTTATGTAGAGGGACTGTTGAAAAATAATTTCCCCGCGGTAAGCTTCGTCAAACCTCGGGGTAAAAAGGACTGCCCGAGACTTGCAGCAAAGGCAGTCCCCAAGAAGGGGTGTAGTCACTCTAACATCAGGGCAACTGGGCCACCTCACACTGCCGATGTGTCCTCGTTAGTAGCAGGTAGCAGTGGGGTACGTCTGTAATTAAATTATTGCTGCCTCCTGTGTGGATGTGGGGGGCATGCTCTTGGCCCCATTTCTCCTATCTCTGTGCTACCGATTCCTGCTCATAAGCTGTTACTATGTTGAGTTAAGTCCTGGGAGCATTCGAGTACCTGTGTGCGCATCCAACTCTACGGGAAAGGCGGCTGCCAGAGGTGAAGACCTCTTCTGTTAGTTCTAAAAGTTTATGACAGTTACTAGGAAGCCGTAACATTGTAAGGATTATATCCTGGGAGCATTGGTGTAATAGCAATCTGACCTTTCACTGTTTGGTATTGCTATTAGTTGTTAGCGGACTCGCAATCCTCTCTCCGCCACCATTTTTGTTTAAATAAAAATGGATATATTTTGCCAAATTTACATTGGTCTCTGTGTGGTTATTTATTTATTCAATTACAATAACAGTAAGTCTGAACTTTTGAACAAGGTTTGGGTGCACTAAAAGGGAGATATCAACACTATGCAGTTTATTAACTGAATGGGAGAAAGCAAATTCAAATGGCAAAGTTACAAAATCCTTCATGAAGACAGCTCGCTGCAGACTTTGGCCAATACTGGTGAAAATTGGGACAGTTGCGGAGGAATCATTAGAAAATTGTTTGGAAGCAACTGGAAGAGAATGTTAAACTTATAAATAGTAATATTGGAGCAAAAACATCTCAAAATGACATTATTTTACCTATTTAATTTTTCTTAATTGAATCCAGATCCAAAACCAAAACCTTTCGCAGTTCTTTTTACAAAACTGGTAACAAAGCCTAAACACGAAAGCAGTTTGGATTCAACTACTCCTGTCCAATAATCTATAATTATTCACTTAAAAAATGTGCTAATGCTTAAAACTTTACATGTGTATGAGATGAGGAGTGATAAACATCAGCATTTCCTACATGTCGGCCCGATGGATTATATTGAATAAGTGCCTTATTGCCAGACTCACTTGTAAATAATTTCTCTTCATCGATTCTTTCATGCTTTTCTATGCTGAAACGGCAGAAAAATATGACATCATTTATTAGATAGCATTGAAGTTGCAGCTATAGAAATGGAAGCTCGGGCATTGTACTAAGTGATAATTATCGGCCTCTTTGTGTTGTCCTGGCGTGAGACGGATCAGCCCCCAGCGCTGCAATGGAGGCGAGAGTTTGTGCTGCTCTGGCAGATGGAGATGATTGTGGAGACAGGGATCAGAGAAGAACAGACTGCTGCTTACTTAGTACTTTTCAGCTGAAATGCTTTTAGACAGAAATATTGCTTATATCATTACGGTGCAGACGGAAAGTGTAGCAACAAGCACAATGTTTTCTTTCTGGTCAAGGTTATTGTGTAGATATAAAATTCCAGTGCTGTTCATTAATCATTAAGCAAAATAGATGCAGGAAAGAATCTGGTCACAAAGAACATTGACCTAAATTTCTTTATATATATAATTTTTTATCCTTGCAAGAGTGGTTCCCTTCAGATTTGAATGTATTGTTTTTTACATACTCTGCTGAAACTTTACAGGAGGGTATGTAAAACTTTACAAAATGAATTGCATTTTTGTGCTGTTCAACCAAGTCTTTATATCACCAGATATAGTTATTTCTGTTAAATGGTCTACCCCTGCTCTCGGGAAATAATTGTTCAGTGGATATAAAAACGTCTCCATACTTGCTCACTTTTTGTCGCTCGCCTCTCCATAACATCCAGGACGGATGTTATGGCAACAGCTGGGATGTCGGGCCGGGGCGAGAAACTTCTGGTTTATCGCCCCGGCCGTCAAAATGGCAACGGCTGGGACTCTATTCATTCACCACTGCGACCCAGCAGCAAGTATTGTGTGCGCCACAAATAATTTAGTAATTACAATGTATTACAGCCCGCTGGGCTGACTGGGGGCCATGTCTGTTACACCAATATGATTGGTGCAGGGTTACATATAAGGCAGAGAGGACTTAGCTTCCCTGCCAGTTATAGTGTTCTCTCCTGGATAGCCGACCTGTTCCTATCTGCTCTGCTGACTTCGGATTGTTTTACTGTTATGGACCCCTGGCTTGTTTTTGACTCTGATTCTATGCTGATTGCCCTGATCTCTGGCTCATTATCTGGACTTTCCTGCTCGCTGCCAGCCCTGACCTTGTTACCTGTTTTCTTACTACGCTACCTGCTACGGACCCCTTACCTCGGCCTGTCCCTGACTACCTGTGGGCACCCTGCATTATCTCCTACTCCCTCGCTGTGATGTAGCTGATAAGCCTACACTGCGTTAGAGTTTAAGACCAGGGGGCATCTGAGTAGCTGTGAGCATGACAAGCTCTCCGGGAAAGGCAACTGCTATATGTGAAGACCTCTACTCCTAGTTCTGCAGGCTTATGGCAATTGCCGCTAGCCGTAACTCTTTTTAGACCTCTTGGAGAGGAGGTCCAAAGAACAAATGCGTGGGGAATGACCATGTATCACAACAATGCATTTGCATCATCATCCAGCAGGGGGCAGGATGACGATCTTATTATCAAGGACCCATCCTGCCCTCTTTACAAGAAGGAGGCGGTATGGTGGTCTACTGGAAATTCAGGAGGAGTCCCTGAAATTCAATAGTCTCCGGGATATCCTGGGAGCATAGGCAGGTAGGTATTTCCCCCTTTGGCACTTTTATTCTTACCTCTGATCATACAAATAAAATTTGTCATCTCAGCAACAACTCTAAGGACTGTTTTTGTACTTAATTACAAAAGACAGACAATAATTGATGCGTGAAAAATACCAAAAGGGTGAATACTTTATATATCCACTGTACATGTGGTATGCAAGGGCAGCAAAAGTAAATTCAACTCACTGCTGATATAAAGTTTTAAAACAATATATTTGGTGAAAGTTGCAGGTGGGCATAAAATAAAGTGATTCTGTAGGCTACACAGAGTTTTTGTGGCCTGATTCTAGACTATAGCCTATAAATTTATTAGGAACCAGTGCCAGAACCATGAATGTAAGTTAGGTACTATCTCTTCAGTGGAACCAGATAGAGCGTGATTATAGATGTTAGATATAGATTTTTTAAACATGAAATACATAAATCAGCATGTTCTTAATGTGTAAGGTACAAAAAAAACATTTTTATAGTTTCTCTTACTTTGCAAACACATGTTCTGGGATACATACGTGTCCTTCATCACTATCAGTCGGCACTTACACCTGCCCTGTAGCTGGTGCAAATGAAATCTAATTGATGCTCAGATGAAAATGCATGTGCTGGAACTTGGTTCTCCTTACTGTACATTGCCTACATCCGCCCGCTCCTCTCTACCCACCGTTCTGCCTTTCAATGTGTAGTGAGTCGAAAGTATCATTTGTGTTTGTACATCAATTGTATGCAATTGCATTCACTTGCGTAAAAGTCCTTTTCTGAGCATGCGCAGAGCAATTTCATGCAAGACACGCCACACAACGGGACTTCAGTCCGAAAATGTGTCAGGACCCCTGTGCTCTTTATTAGTAGAAAACTGTTCCCAAATATCCAGTCTCTAGTTCCTGGTTGCTGGGCAGGCAATACTTGGAAATAATGTTTACTCAGGCAGACTACTTGACACTTTAAAGTTTACACATTCCATTAATTAGCAATTAAACGTAAAACGTAAGTTGATCCAATATGAGAAGGCACATATGTATCAAATAATCCTAATATCATACAAAATATGGTGCTAAAAAATATCTCCTACCATGATACAAAAAAATACCTAATTTATATTCAGTTGTTATATATTCCTAAATGTTACATTTTCAGGCACAAATAAATCACATGTATTTGGGATTTTTTACAAGACAACGTTTCTAGTAAAGGGTTTCTTTTAAGCTTGTTTTATAGAACATTTAAGTGGTTAGTTAAGAATACTACTCAGACTGCCTCTACAGCAGATTCCTACAATTCAGTCTTGGTTTGCTAGCGACTATAAATGATTTGCTATTTGATAAATATGGTTCTTTGTCAATATAACACTATAGAAGTACAGACTTGTAATGACAAATAACCCACTTGAATTCTAACAAATGGAGGTTGTTAATCATGGTATTTCAGTAAAAAAAACCAAAAAAAAACACACACAAAAACCTCTAAATATCAACAAGAATCTAACCAGAGGCAGCATGTTGTGTGTCTTTGCCTAATTTTTATTTACCATATGTAAGTCTACACTAGGAGAACCTCTGCTTGACTTACAAGCGTTATTAGTGCCAATCAGTAAAGAGCTCTCTGAAATACAAAAGAAGCCTAAAGCGCTTCTGTTAAATACTTAACTGAAAATGACGTCTTTCCTTGCCAGGATTAAAATTCCCCAAGGGTGATAGCAGATGATAAGCTGGTACACATGGAAAATAATTCCATTTAGAAAGCAGTTGTGTTCACTATTTGGTGGAGTTTACTATGTTAAACCAAACCATTAGAGGCAGTGGTGGATTCGGACCAGTTCGCCAGCACCGATACCTAATTTTAAGGTCAGTTTGGGGAACCGGTGGCTCCAGACTGAGTCCATCCTCTTCATTATCTGGGGAGCAGGGTCCTTTAAATAACCCAAAAAATATTCACCTGTTCGCGGCGTTGGCACTCCTCATCCCTGCTCCGCCACACTGAATGTTCTCCTGATCGCTAACGTCAGCTTCAGCGCACAAGATCCGAAAATGTTTGATTTTTGGAACTTATTAAATAGTGCAAAATAGCAGTCCCCATAGACATCTATGGAAACTGCTTCGGCATTCAAAGAAAAAGGCAAAGCAGCAGCTATCTACGATACCTGCTGCGATGCCCTATTAATCAATTACAACTTTACTTTAAAATGCGGCTGTCCCGAATTTTGCTGTAAAAACAGATTAATAAATAGGCCCCATTGAGAGCATGAGTGCATTCTATGAGAGATATGTGTTCGAAGAGTGAATGCTGCAAAGAGATCTCAGTATGAGATCTCTGCTGGAGACGTTAGTGGAAACGTGATCAGTTAGCCTAAAGACATGGAACAGGAAGAAAAAACAAAGTGATCAGGGGCAGCGGTATATTGCCTACAGGTGGTGCAGAGGCTACGGCGGCTGACGGTGAGGTGGGGCAGTCTTGCATAGTGAATTCTCATTTTTGCTTTCAGTCCATCCCCTCCAGAGGCCTACGCTCTGCTCTACTGATCATGTGTCCCCCCCCTCTGTGCTCAGAAGAGCAGAACGTGGGCCTCTGGAGGGGATGGACACGTATCCCAAGTGATCATACCATCTCCCGATAAACCTGAAAAAGGGATACAAGATGAGACTATACGGTTATGATTAACCAAGAGATTGTTTATA